>NC_043992.1:40683865-40983865 GCF_902150065.1 Myripristis murdjan | reverse complement strand
ACAAAAAAACAAAAAACACAACAGCCGACAGTGAAGAAGGAACGAGCCAGGCAGCTTCAGGAAGTCGTTTTATTTACAACACAAGTCAAAGGTAAGGCGACACAAAACACAGGTGAGGTGCAGGTGTGACGGAGCCGAGCGCCGGTCCTGCTGCTGACCTCTGACCTCACCGGCTCCGGGTCAGCCGCACCACGTGGGCAAACGGCACGAGGACACCTGAACGCCTCACCTGTTGGTCCCGGTTCAGGCCCTTTAATCGCAGTGAGGGAAGAGGGAGCCCAGAGCGACAACCGGCCAAAAAAAGAAAGAAAGAAAGAAAGAAAGAAAGAAAAATAAAAACTATTTTCTGAGTTTTTTTTCTCGTACATTTGTGACTTTATAATCTCTGAATTTTCAGGGTTTTTTTTTTTAAAAAATGTGTGATTTTTTTTTCTGATAAACAAACAGCTTTAATCTTTTCTCAATTCTCAAATTTCTCAAATTCTTAAAAATTTCTCAAAACTGGAAAATTCAGAGATAATAAAGTCATCTCTGAGAATTTTTATTTGAGAAAACAACTAATTTTTCCAAGTGTTTTTCTCATAAACTTTGTATTTTTTTTCTCCGAAATTTACAATTTTAATCACAGACATTCCGCATTTTTCTTGAAAAGAAAAGAAAGAAAAAGGTCAGGTTCAAGTCCACAGTGTGAAAACCCCCTACACACGCAGGTGTGGCGTTCAGGTGTCCAAGTACTTTGAGCCGTGTGGTCTTTTTTGGTCGGGTGGTGTGATTCAGTCACATAACAAGGCAACACGACATAAAAATCAATTAATTAGGTTTAAATCACACGATGAAGATCTCCTCTCCTCTCTATAATCAGAAAAAACAAAATGCCTCTCTGTATCATAAACAAACAATGTACGATTTTCCTCCGGCTCTTGCTAAGAAAGCCATACAGAGGATCACAGTGTGGTTGTGTTCTGTCGTTCTTCCCTGAGGCCTGAGGGGGGCGCCCAGGGGCGGATCCACCAGGGTGGCCTGGGTGGGACAGGCCGTGCCACCCCAGTTTGGGCAATCTGATAGAAAAAAATTAAAGTGGTTGTCTCTGGTGGGAAACGTATCTGCCACCCTGTAAAATTTCCCTGCCACCCTTTCGCCCCCCCGTGAGTGTTTGTCTAGATCCGCCCCTGGTGGCTCCGCCCTCAGCACGGTAACAGCTGGAAACAACCAAAATGAAACAGCAAAAAGGTATTTGTGTGTTTTAAACGTAGGCTTTGGAGCTGCCGGACTCGGACACGGGAGCCGCCCTGTAGATCTTGTGCCCCTGGCTGCTGGCCGAGTAGTTGTAGGAATAATTCCTGGAAACAGACAGAACACGCCTTTCAAAACAGAGAACCACAACTTTAGTGAAACAAATGAGCGATACGCCCCGCGTTTGTGCCTTTGCTTCAGCCACTGACCTATAAAACTCATTCACATTTCCAAAATGTCTTTCTCATTTTTTTTTTTTTTTTTTTTTTACAAAATTCATATTTATTAGATAATAATATTTTGTTTGAAAATGTATATACATATTTTCCAACAGTACTTATCTAAGATCTGCTTCATAAAAATGTGTATGTTATTTTTTAGTAAGATGATAAAAATAAAGGTTGTAAATTATGAGGTATGTTTCAGTAATGAGAAATAATACGGATATAATGAAAAATAATAAAAATGAAAAAATGATCTCTCCAAAGTTATATATTACGGAAGCCCTCAAGGGCCATACATACATATATTTTATTTCCTCTGTTTTCCCGTGATAACGAGATAAATTTCCTCCGTTTTCTCGTGATAACGAGATAATTTTCCTCCGTTTTCTCGTGATAACGAGATATTTTCCCTCCGTTTTGAATGAATGAATGAAACGTGATAGGCCTGAGATTTCCATCATACGTGACATGTCATGCTGACTGACGTCTCCTTGGACACATAAAGCAGGGGTCACCAATCATGTGCCATGGAGGGCCGAGAGGCTGCAGGTTTTCATTCTAACCAAGACCTCCACCAGGTGATTTCACTGATTAGCTCCAGGTGATCAGTGAAATCACCTGGTGGAGGTCTTGGTTGGAATGAAATGAATGAATGAAATATTTACAAAGTCTTCCAAAAATAATGTTTATGGTAAATTCAGACCTTAATCTCAAATGTTGATGGAAAACTATGTCCAAAATGGCATTTTAAATTTTTTGTTGTATGACACCTTTTAAATCTGAATTTCACGAGAATCACCCATAAAGCCCATATGATGTTTTATATATGTGCCATGATGCTTAAAGGAGAATTCCACTGTTTTGGGGAGAATCCCCTTTCCCAGCTTCCCCAGACTGAGACCAGACACCATTTCCACCTCTGGACATCCAGTGGTTCAGTTCCTATGGGTAGCATTTCCTGTTAGCTTAGCATAAAGACTTGAAGTCTATGGAAGTTATTAGCCTGACTTTGTCAAAGTAAAAAAGACGCGTGATCGACTGTGTAAATCTGTGTAAATCAAATCTCTAACACGAGCAAAGTGGATCTGGAGCAGAAAACAAAATCTGTATTTTGAGCAGAAATTATTTTTTTGAAGGATGCACAACACCCGTTTGTTCAGGATCCATTCTCCACACATTTTTCTAGCCTTCTTGCTTCCTCACTCGTGGAACTACTTTGTGTCTGTATCACTGCCAGGAGCAGACACACAGCGCTGCGTAGGGATACACAGACAAAGTAGTTCCACCAGAGGGGCTGCTACAACGAATCCTAAACAAATGTGTGTTGTTGTGCATCCTGCAAATACGACGGCGTACCAGGGCCATGTTGTTGGGTTTTGTTGGGTTGTGGGCTAATATTCTAATGAAAACACTAATTTCTGAGATTAAAGTGATAAATTTACAAATTAACACTCACAAATTTATAAGGAAAAAACTTGAATGTTCTGAGATTAAACTCATAAATTTATGAGAAAAACAGTACAAGACAGTACAAGAAAAACAGTTTTTCAGATTTCTTTCCATAAATTTGAGGGGTTTTTTCTCATAAATTTACCACTTTAATCTCAGAGAATATCCAAGATTTTGTCTCATAAATTTTGGGGTTTTTCTTGCAGTATTAACCCCCGCCCCCAACACCACCACCACCTCCTCCCTCCACCGGCGCTGTATTTTTATTCTCTGTACACTGGCCCCAATAAGCCGACGTAATCCAAACATTTTTTCAGCTCAAAATACAGATTTTGTTTTCTGCTCCAGATCCGTTTTGCTCCTGTTAGAGCAGAACAGTCGAGGTGCAGCGCTCGTTCTCTCCACAGGGAGGCGCTGACGGGGCGAACCTGGAGGATCTGGTGCGCTCGTACGGAGGAGGAAACACCACAACTATCTCGTTAACCTTCAACAGCAGCACGTCAGAGCGAGGCAGCGGGGCAGCTTACCCGGGTGGGGGGCCGGCGGGGCCCCTCCTGCAGGAGCAGCACAGCATGGAGCCTCCCAGCACAGCCAGACAGGCTGCAGCCCAGCCCATGTACAGCCCAGCGCCCAGCTCGAACCTGCAGCCACAGGGAGGGGGGGCACAGGCAGCACAGCGTTTCATATCAGTATTGTATATTAGTATTGTATATCAGTATATTAGTATTGTATTAGTATTGTATATCAGTATATTAGTATTGTCAGAGCCACTGTAGCCAGAGAAATAATCATGGAGCCGGGGGAAGAGGGTAATATTCAGAGAAAAAAAAACTAAGAATTTCCAAGATTAAATTCATAAATTTACAAGAAAAAACACAGAAATTTAAGATTTAAGAAGATTTAAGTTATAAATGAATGAGAAAAAACTCACATATTTAAGAGAAAAAACTTGGAAACTCTGAGATTATAAAGTACGGAGCCCAGGAAGGGTCACAGTGAGACTTTTTCCCCTCTTTTTCCAATCCTTTCCTCCTCCCGTTCCCTCTGAGCCGTCAGCCTGTTTCCTCTCAGCTGATCCCAGCGCAGCGCCCCCGTCTGGATCAGAGGACTGAATCTGAACCGGACTGAACTGGCTGTTGATTCGGCTGCTGCTCAGCAGGTCATGTGATTAATGCTCTGAGCGAAAACAGACCGACGGCGCAGAGGGAACGAAACGCGAGGAGAAAAGTGCTGCAAGAGACGCAAAAAAAAAAATCTTGCTGTAATCCGTCGGGGGATCTAAACTAAAGTCACAAATTTATGAGAAAAAAACAGTGAAAGGTTTTTTTTTTTTTTTCGCCCTACAGTGGCCCTAATACACCCTTGTAGTTTTATCAGTAATGATATTATTCTGAGTAGCATCAGCAGCAGATGCTTTGTGTGTTTGCTCAAACCAATCTGCAGTCCCTGTTGTTGTTTATGGCTCGTGTGTTTGATAGGGATGCACCGATCCGACTTTTTCAGTTCCGATGCCGATACCGACGCTGGGGTCTTACGTATTGGTCGATACCAGATACCGATCCGATATCGTTTTTGATTTTCTCATTTATTTTTAGTTTTTTTTTTTTTTTTTTTTTAATTTACTTACTTATTTATTTATTTATTTTATTTTATTTTTTATTATTATTATTACTATTACTACTATTGTCGTTGTTGTTGTTTTCGTTCTCATTATTTTAATTATCACTATTGAATTTTTTTGTCCCACTCTTGTCCATGGGGGAGGGAGGGGGGTGTTAACAATTAATGTTGTATTCACTCTGAAACAATGTATTCTGTCTGAAAATTTCAATAAATAAACTGTTCAAAAAAAAAAAGAATCTATAAACCTCGACAGCAGCGGCGGCTCCCTTTGATCCGTCCAGCTGCTGGAGCTCCTCGTGCTCCTTGGCGTTGGGGTTAGGCTTAGGGTTAGTGGTGTTTCTGGAAGGGCCTGATTAAATTTGTGGTGTTATATCTGGCAGTGCTACCCCCGGCAACATTCATTTTACATACACTGCAAACCGCCGTCGAGCTAGTCGCCGTGCTAAGGATGAAATACCTCCATATCGCAGACCCTTTCATTCGCTCCGTGTTGCTTGTGCCGCCCATGTGCCATATGACGGAGCCCCTGTCACAAAGCTTTAAAGGAGAAGGATCGGTCTGACAGATCGGCTGCTTTTACAGATACCCGATCCAGGTAAAATGTTGATGTCAGCGTCCATATCCAATGCTAATATCGGATCGGTGCATCCCTAGCCCCTAGAGCAGGGGTCCTCAACCTCTTCTACTTCGAAGGCCCTCCTATTTCATCATTTTCGTATTCCATTCTAATTAGGCTATTATCTGAGTACTTGAAATTGATGATGTTGTCAAGATCATGATCTGTCTGTTATGCCTCGTTTGTGTTTAAAAAAATTGAATTTCAAGCATACATTTTATCAATATTGTTCTCTACCAAAATCAGGTCAACACTGCCCCAGAGGACACGGTGCGCTGCGTGGACCCACCTGACTCCTCCGTAGTACGGGTCATAGAAGTCGTTCACCACCCGGGCAGCGTACCAGGACACCGCTGTCAGCGTGCACAGGCCTGAGGGACACACACACACACACACACACAGCTCCTGCTTTACTCTCACACTTACAGACTGATACAAAGTGTGTGTGTGTGTGTGAACGGGGCCCAGGCTCCATGTCCCCGACTGAAGCTCCTCTTCAGGTGTGAGTTAAAGGTCTTCCAGAAAAAAATCCTCCATCGGACGTTCCCAGTTAACCCTTATTGGAGCCATAATGTAGTTTTTTATTTGTCTTATTTATCTTCCTTTCTCCATCTGAAACACTGACCGTGTGTGTGTGTACATGCAGTTCTTACACTGAACACAAGGGGGAGAATTAATGAAGGGCGTGCCTGTAGTTGAGCTTTGGATGCCAACAGTCAGGTGTGTCTCTGTGGGAAGGCTGGAGGTTTTTTGCTCTCATGTTTGAGTTGATGAATGGAAACTTTACTGTTTGGACGGGATATGGACAATTACATTATTACCTGTGTTAAGGTGAGCATGTTTACTCCTCACTGTGAATAAATGGATCTTGAATCCAAAGATAGACCCTGGACACTTGTTTATTTTTGGCCCCAGAAGACGTGTCAGAACAAGTTCGCCTGTTCGCCCCTCAGTTAAAGCGCCCACAACAGGCCAATCATGCACAAAACGCACATTATTCAAACATACTTGAAGACCAAAGTTCAGCATTTTGAGATGATCAGGAGATGGTAATAAGGAAGTGAGAAATGGTAAATATGGTCTGCTGTTACTTTTACAGCTCCTCATCCCAAAGTGCCCAAACGCTCACTGAGTTTCGGGTCGATTTAACCCCGACTCAACCCTCCCAACGACTGGAGGACAAATCAGGTGTGGGTCCTTTATGGGTCCCAATGTTTAGCTGAGATTATTAGGCAATGTGAGGGCTTTACAGATCCAGATTTATTAGGCAATGTGAGGGGTTTACAGATCCAGATTATCAGGTAATGTGAGGGGTTTACAGATCCAGATTATCAGGTAATGTGAGGAGTTTACAGATCCAGTTTATCAGGTAATCAGGTGTGGGTCCTTTATGGGTCCCAATGTTTAATTGAGATTATTAGGCAATGTGAGAGCACAGATCCAGATTATCAGGTAATGTGAGGGGTTTACAGATCCAGATTATCAGGTAATGTGAGGGGTTTACAGATCCAGATTATCGGGTAATCAGGTGTGGGTCCTTTATGGGTCCCAATGTTTAATTGAGATTATTAGGCAATGTGAGAGCACAGATCCAGATTATCAGGTAATGTGAGGGGTTTACAGATCCAGATTATCAGGTAATGTGAGGGCTTTACAGATCCAATCTTACACCTCCTGGCAGCTCACAGACTGATCAGGGCCACGCCCCAATAATTTTCAAACATGTTTGATATTTAGGATTTAAAATCTGGATGATTCTCCGGATGTGTGTGATGCAACCTGATTTAAAAATCAGTCAGGACTTTAAAACTCCTGTGGTCTGATCTGGGATTAAGATGGACGCCAAATGACCACCAATCAGAGCTGTGGCTGTAAATGAAATCAGAAGAGTGGCATGGATCCACACACACCTGACAGGATGAACAGGCTTCCTCCAGTCAGGGCGATTTTGCCTTTGGCCTCGTCCGTCGTTCTGCCGATCTTGGTACATTTGAGTCCGAGGACAGAGATGATGATGGAGGCCAGACCGAGCAGCAGGGACAGGATCATCAGAGCTCTGCAGGCCTGAATGTGAGCTGGGACGCACAGGACAGATAAGAGGACAGCACTCAGTTAAAGAGAAGAAGGTTGTGAATGTGAAGACGTGCGAGAACACTGCAGATGAAACAGGATCATCAAAGATCTGCAAGGCCTTGGGACAAGCTTTTTTTTTTTAATTCCAAAATTAGATTTCCACCATTTACAGAACCTGAAAACTGGGATTCTGCAGTCCGTGGCTCAGAGCACCGCCTACGTGCAGTCAGATTTTTGTGTGAACCCGACCCAAGCCTGAGGTAACGTAACTGACGTAACTGAACCCGAGCAGAACCTCAACATAATTTCTACATTTTTGTCTGAACTTGGCCGGACCTGCTGGGTCCCGACGGGCTCAGGTCGGGTATCCACACTCCAGTTCCACCGTCCTTCACGCTGTTGGCCTGCAGACGCTGCAGACTACCACACGCAGTCCGTCATAATTAACTAAAACGAAACTAAAAACTAAAAGTAGGTGTGAAAAGAAACATTTTAGTTAAATATCAGCTTTAAAATCCTCCGCCTCAGGGTCTCATCTCAGAGCTGCAGGAGGCGATTCCTGACCACTAGAGGGAGTCAAGAGCTCGAACCGCTTTGAATGACTGTTTTCGGACAGAGGCCCGACAGGTGGAGCTGTTTCTCTGCAGAATGAGACACTTCAGAGACGCTGTGAATGAAGCCGGAGAGGCGATGCATTTACAAAGATCACGGCAGGAAATAACAACAAATAATAACAAAAAATGAATTATTAGTCAATTAAAAAAAACGAATTGGTTACAATTTTGACAATCCCTTAATTTTTTGAATCATCCCAAAAATTGTCTGATTCACTAAGGTGCTCGTATTGTCCTCTTTTTTTCCCTTTTCGCTGTCCATATTTTTATTAAATTAATACTTCTTCACACTTTACACACAAAATTATTACACTTAACTGAAAGGAAGAATCAGTGAGTTACTTGACAAAATAATCATTAGTTGTAGTCGTCGTTAAGCAGTAATGATTCAGTATCAGTGCATCAGACTGAGGACGCTCATACATGAACTGGTGGTTTATGGCCCTGGCAGGTCTTGCCGCAGGTTTGAACCCTCAGCAGGACATTTTACCACATTTCTCACATCGGACAGCGTCCACCTTCCCTCCTCTACCTGAGCGGACTCTGACTGGCGGGACCTACCGGGCAGGGCCAGCAGCGACTCAAAGTCCCTGCAGCTCTGGACGCCGGTGCTGTCCTCGGCACACGAGCGCCACAGGTTCTGGTACTGGCGCGTGGAGATGATCACGCTGCCGGAAACCGTCGACAGCTTCCAGCTCTCATTGGCCAGGCAGACGCCGGCCAGCAGCCAGCTGCCGACACCCAGCAGGAACGCCGTCAGCTCCCGCCCTGTCGCCATGCCAGCGCCGCGCTCCGGGACGACGTCGAGGACAATCCGGCCTCTCTGGACTCTTTAAAGAGCTTAAATGGTGAGGATCAAGGCGACTCGGAGTGCGATCATGTGCTTCCGTCTGTCCTCTGCCATCCAGGTTCCTGACGGGAACTTCACTCTTTGACCAGAAGTCATAAAACCTGCCGCTCCTCCTCTGAACTCGTGACGGCGGTCGTCATACTGACAGTGCTGAGGTGTGACCTGCGTAACGCTGTGGCTTTTATGATTCCTGCTGTGGTAAACGTCCTCGCCACCCGAAGCACCAGGAAGCCATTTATGAGGAAAAAACCTCAGAATTTCCAAGATTAAAGTTGTAAATTTATGAGAAAAACTCGAAGAATCTGAGATTATAAAGTCACAAATTTATGAGAAAAAAAATGGAAAAAAACGTTTTATTTTATTTTAACTTTTATTTTTCTGTCAGCGGCTCCACCTGTGCTGCCCCCTGCTGGCCGTGTCTCAGGCCTGCAGCTGATCCCCTCGGCAGATTCTACTCTGACATGGGATTCAGGAACAAGGAGATCCTGCTGATTTTTCGTTTTCACAGGTTTTCTCTCTTTGATTTGTGACTTTAGAATCCAAGAATTTTCAAGTCGTTCATGTCATAAATATCTGAGTTTTTCTTGTAAATTTACCACTTTAATCTCAGAGAATATCCAAGTTTTTCTTGTAAATTTATGACTCCAGTCTCTGAAATTTTGAGTTTTTTCTCTGAATACCCCCGCGCCTCCCCTCCCATACACCCATGTGTGTGTGTGTGTGTGTGTGATTGATTGATTGATTGATTGATTTTTATTAGTGTGTCATGCACACAGGTGCCCAGCCCATAAAGGCTTACAAGACACAAGTCAGAGTCATCAGAAGTCAAAAATCAAATATCCTGAAAAACACGCCTAGTAAACAAGTAATAAGGTCATACAAATAATTCTTTTTTTCTTAATGACCCTGCATTTTTTATAAACCTCGCTAAAGCAAATACATCCTTCCTGAATAACCATTCTAGTTTACTTTCATCATTTAGCCAAAACAACTCGGGTTTAACATACTGCATTTTTTGAAAAAGAAACTGCCTCTCTTCATTATCCAGAGGTCAATGGAACACAAAATGCATTTCATCTTCAGTAACCTTTAAGTTACATAATGAACAAGTTCTCTCTTCCTCTGGAATGGAGTTGAATCTACCCGTTTCTAATGCCGGGGGAGAATCCCAGCCCTCAACTGGGCACACAGGGACCTTTTACTTCTGTCCAGGGAAAGGGTTACATATGGTTCTGGGCAGCAAACATTTTTTAGTTGGCAATAAGTTCTGAGTTTTGGTTTAAACCATACGTCATTGTGTGTGTGTGTGTGTGTGTGTGTGTGTGTGTGTGTGTGTGTGTGAGTGTGAGTGTGTGTGTGTGTGTCTCACCTGGCAGTCCCAGCAGGGTCTTGTACCTGTTGCACTGGACGGAGCCCACGCTGGAGGCGGCGCAGCTCATCCACAGCCCCTCGAACTGCCACAGGCTGCTGCTGACCGAGTCGGCCTGGCTGCGCACCCTCCACAGCTGGGAGCTGGTGCAGCTGGACTGCAGGCACCAGCCCAGCAGGCCCAGCAGCAGCCCCAGCACCTGCAGCACCTGTGCCATCACACCACTACTCACTGCACACACACACACACACACACACACACACACACTCCTCAAGCTCCCAGACTGGACAGAGCTGTTGTTCTGTTCTTCCATAAGGCACCATCACTCTCACATTTAAAACAAGATGAGCCTGAGGTGTGAGACCCCGGCGCTGACACCTGGCCGAGTCAACACCTGCAGCATGACTGGCTGCATTCAAAACTCCATCCCGCTGATTTTCAATGTTTGGCCTGTTCCAATTTACCATTCATTAATGATGGTTATTGTAAAGTGTTACTATACAAAGAAATATTATAGCCGCAAGCTGTGATTCCAGAGTTCAAACCGACAAAGGCCATTGGAGGTTAAAAGCTTCAGCAGCTTCAGTACAAACACCTGCCAGGTGTGTGTCAGCTGCTCATGTGGACAGATCCTGCAGGTTTGGAACCACCGGACACACAGCCTCTGATCTACAGGCTCATTGGAGTTATGACTTTTTTTTTTTCATTTGTAGCGCCCCCTAGAGTTCAATTTGAATCAACCTTTCAGGGTCTGTTCCAGATGCTGATGTGATTTTCATTTTTTGCGGGTTTCATGCTGATTGGTCCACCGGTTGTTGACTTTTGCCTATTTATGTGCTAAGCCACACCCCTTTTGAAGTTCATTGGTCAATATCTTGAAAACTTAATAAGATCAACAAGCCTGCTGGTCCACTGAGGATCCACTGGGGATCCACTGAGGATCTGGAGGGAATCAGACCTGCGGCCCAGGAGGAGACGTCAAACTGTTCCTCAAAATTCAAAATAGCAGGCAAATCATGAGGCAAATCTGTGGAGTGAGGATTCATGCAGGTCTGGACCAACATACGGCGTAGGAGTTATGAATTTTCAAAGTTCTTGTTCTTATTTCTGTATTTATTGTTTTATTTATTGTTTTGTAGGATTAATGCACAAATGTAGACATAATGCACATACTTTTTTTTTTTTTTTTTTAAACTATGATTACTGCACAGGTATTACTAGTGCACATATTTATACATGTTTTTCTGTTTCTTCTTTCTTTCTGTGTGTCTTGCAGTTTGACTGAGAAGCTGCAGCCGGTTTCCCGAGCGGATCAGTGTGACTCTGGACTTTGATAAAGCTCACAGCTCAAAGCCAGGCAGCCTCCCTCTCTGTGGGAAAGACACGGAGAGAAACCTGGCAGCAACACCAGGCGGCAAGAAAAACTACTTCCTGTTTCGATCATGTGACCTCTGCTTGCTGTTGCTGGCTTTGTGACGGACGATCAAAGCGGATCAATGAGGCAGCGCTCGCAGGTTCAGCCTCTGTCACCTCTGAAACCTCAGCCAACTTTGATTTATTTCTTTCAAAAATATAGAAAAAAAAATCACTCGCTACTTTGAGCATTACTATTTTGATCAGAAGCCTCAGGATTAGAAAAAAAACCTTTAAAATATTTGCTATATTGTTGATACTTTGTATATATGGCTTTTATTTTATTTATTTATTTATTTTTTGGAAGGGGTGGGGGGGGTAGGGGAGGGATTTACCGCATATTTCTCAATTTTTTTATTGTTCTTTTATTTTTTACTTTCCTTGACGTTTTCCCTGCTTTTGGCCTGTACATTTACTAATTTATTTAGAATTTTTAGAATTTTTTTTTTCTTTTGATCAGATTTATCACTTTCCAAGCAAAAAATATATAAATATAAATAATAAATTATTTTTTTGTATTGTGTTTAATTAATTTTTACTTCACTTTTTCCTTGCTTTTGCCCTGTATATTTCTTTACTTAATTATTTAAAAAAAAGATCAGATTTCTCACATTCCAAGCAAAAAAAATACATTAATAATACGTTTAATTTTTTTAAGTGTATTTATTTCTTTTACTTTTTTTTTTTTTGTTACTTTTGCCCCAAATACTGATTTTCATAAGCCAAAGTAGAGATTTTTCATTACTTTAGAAAAAATAAAAGGAAATTTTGTTCATAGGGTAAAAAAAAAAAAAAAGCAGAGTGACGGGCTGTGGGCTCCTGGGTTCCAAACCTCCTGGGTTCTGGTGTTCTAAAGAAGAAAAAGAGCTGCGGTTCTTACCTGAAAGGTCGGGCAGGGTTCGGGGACGGGGCTCGGCGTGAACTTCGTGCTCGGCGTCGGCGTCGTCTCGGCTCGTTGTTCTTCCAGATGTTTCTGAGGCGTCCGGCTCTGTCGGCGGCGAGCGGCAGGATCCAGTGAACAGCAGCGTGTTCCCCGCCAGGCGTTTTGTTAAAGGGGTCAGTGAACCCTGGGGAAGGCCGCAGTGTGTACACACACACACACACACACACACACACACACACACACACACACACACACACATCGCTGCTGACACGTCACAGCCTCTCATCTCCACACAAACCTCTCAAAACAACTCAGACAGAAACAAATTCAGAGTTCAGAGGCTCCTGAACGGACACGTCACAGTCCTGACTGTAACGGCGGCAACAGAACACAAAGAAATCCTTCAACTGGAACCTGAAAATAATTACAGGAACGCTCCAAAGTTTTTGGCCAAAATCCCCTTTTTCATCCTCCGCGACCTCCCCAGACTGAGACCAGATGTTGGACACCATTTTCACCTCTGGACGTCCAGTGGCTCAGTTCCTATGGGTAGCATTTCCTGTTAGCTTAGCATAAAGACTTAAAGTCTATGGGAGTCATTAGCCTGACTCGGTCAAAGTGAAAAAATAAGCCTAAATTTTGGGAGTATATTCCCTTTAAAGAGGTTTTAGTGTCTGGAAATCTCAGGTGTTCAATATACGCTCTGCTTCATCAAATAAAATACCTTAATTTGGTCTTGAGAACAATCATAATTGTGAGTTTTAAAATAACTAAAATTAAAAAATCAAGGGGATTTTTGAATGGATTAAGAAATTTTGAGGTTTATTGACTATAATTTTCAATAGAATTGAAGGGGTTTCCATGTTGACAGTGAAAGTTGAGGGAAACTGAGGACTCGAGGGGTTTTGTGTTTCATAGTGACAGTCGTAGTACGCTACGCTAGTAGTACACTAATAGTAAAAGCAGTATTAGTAGTAGTACTATTACTCTGGCACACAATTTTATTGCACAGATGAGAAGCTGTGTGGGACTGTCATTGTGTCCTCAGGTGCTTCGAGTTCTTGGTCTCCAGTGGAAACTGTAGGTCCGAGCAAATGGCCGTGACCTCGGGGTTCCACAAGGTTCCGTCCTGGGACCCTTCCTGTTGAACTTGTACATGCTTCCGTTGGGCCACATTACACAAAATAATAACACAAATTACCAGTTACGCAGATGACAGCCAAACCTACATGTCTGTCATGGATCTGATGAAACTTTGTCTAACTATATAGCAAAACTTTCCCCAACTAAATAGAGAAAAGACTGAGATAATTGTCTTTGGAGCACAGAAAGAAAAGACAGAACAGCAGCTGTCGCATTAACTCCCTGTCTCTCATAACTAACATATCTTTGAATTATCTTGGACTCAGATTTAAATTTCAGCAGCCACATCGTCTGTGTGCTACCATCTAAAAAATACTGTGAGAATTAGAGGAATAATGTCCAAGAAAGACCTAGAACAGCTTAGCCACGCTTTAATTTCCAGTAGATTGGTTTATCACAATGCTCTGTTCACAGGGATTTCAGCAAAAGCTCTTTGGCAGCTACAGTTTGTTCACCAAAATTAGGAAATGTGACCACATCACACCAGCTGTAAAATCCTCACGCCGGCCTCCGGTCACTCACAGTCAGCCTCCAGAGCTTTTTGTTTTTCCACTTGATTTAAGCTGCACAGGTTAACATTTAACTCTGGTATCTCTTGTGTGGCCCGCCTGTACATTTGCACTCCTGAATCGTAAATCTTGTCCCTTTGCTGTGTTTTTGTCTGTGTGTGTGTGTGTGTGTGTGTGTGTGTGTGTGTGTGTGTGTGAAGCTCGTTGGATTGGAGGTGGCAGCACCGGCACTGCCAGAGGAACGTGTGTTTGGGTTGAACAAAGGAAGAGTGACGTGTGTGTTTTCACTGAGGAGAGCAACAGATAGGTTGTTATCACACTGTAGCCCTCTGTGTGTGTGTGTGTGTCAGTTACTGGACTTCAGACTCTACAGACAGTAGCTTCTGTTTTCCGGCTGCTGCTGTGTGTGCACACACACTGACAGAGCAGCACATTTACACACATTTACAGAGCTGAGTTTCTGTTTAGCCCAGTCTGAGCCTCTGTGGCGCCCCCTGCAGGTGGAGCATCTCCCTGTCCAGACTATGACGGTGTGTGTTAGGGCCACTGTAGAACCAGGGGAGAAGAGGTGATATTCCCAGAAAAAAAAAAAAAAAAAAAACTCAGAATTTCCAAACTGCTAAATTTGTGAGGAAAAATCTAGGATATTCTTTGAGATTAAAGCGGTAAATTTACAAGAAAAAAACTTGAATATATATGTTATATATGTTTACATATACATATGAATATTTTTTTTCTTGAACTATGGGATTTAGTAAGACCAAAATCCTGGTGATTTGAGCCCCGAGTCACAACATTATCATCAGCATCTGGACTTTGAAAAATCCGGTAAAATTAACAGAAAAATAGCAAAACAGTAAAATAAAATAAAAATTAAATAAATAAATAAATAAAAGTAAAAAAAAAAAAAAAAAGAAAGAAAAAAAAACAATAAAATTACTAGAAAACTAGCAAAAAATAACAATGAAAAAAATCAAAATAATATAAATAAAATAATAATAAAAATGAGTTTTTTCCTCATAAATTCAGGACTCAGATTTTTTTTTTTCAAATTTGTGACTTTATAATCTCAGTTTTCCAGCTTTTTTTCTCATAAATTTACCATTTTAATCTCACAGAATATCTGATTTTTTTCCCCATTCATTTACAGATTTAATTTGGTAAACGGTGAGTTTGCTTTCTCAGCCATCGTCCTGCAGGCTGACCGGCACGACACACAGATTCTTCCAGTCATCTTTAAATTTAAATAAACATTTTATTTGGTTGATATAAGAAATCCTTTTAAAATGACGGCTGCTGTACACATGAACACGTCGGGCGCTACAAGCAGATGAAGACGCAAAACAAAAAGAGTTCAAACTGAGGACCGCCGTAACACAACAGACATTGGTTTTTTTTTTTGTTTTTTTTTTTGTGGCTGTGATTAAAAGTGCCACCAAGATACAAACGCAGCAGAAGAACAGACGACCAGCTTTGCATTCTGGGTGTTTCTCAGCCTCCGTGTCCCACCGGGTGAAAACTAAACAGCTTCAGCTCTCTGGAGCTTTTAGGCTGTAAAAGGCCGACTCCAGCGTCTCGTATCCCAGGAATAAACCTGTTCAGCCGACCTGCAGGTGTAGCCAACACGGTGCAGAACCAGGTACTGCAAACCTCTTTTCCCAGGTGCATCAGCCTGGAAGCAGCACCTGAGCCGCGCCTGACACCACACTCATCCTGACACAGGACCTGCACTTCCATCAGCAGCCTGCTCTGCTGGCTAAACAAGTGTACACGCAGGCTAATCATGTTAATGTTAATATGTTAACGCTAGCTGCTGAAGTAGTCCAGTCATTTTATGAAAAAAACCCGAGGACAAACTGCAAGAGAAGCAAACTCGACTGATTCTGTATCCTCAGTTTGTCCTGAGTGAGGAAAAGTCCCAAGGAATCCCATTGGTGGAAAGTTTTGAAAATCACCTCTGTATGACCATATAATACCAAAAACAGCCTTTTAACACACAGGGGAAAGGGGTTCAACATTTGACTTTCAGATATCACTATAAAAATTCACAAGTTGATTACACACACAAAGACAAGAAAAAAAGTCAATTACAAGTTCTTTGAATTATTCTGTTTACATATGCATGTAAAGGTTACTATATAGTAACCTATATACTATATAGTAACTATATAGTAACCTATATATCGGTGTTTTTTTTATCACAGATATTAAAACAGTGAATTAAAAGGTTACTATATATATAGTAATATCTGTTCTGGCATTTATTCCTTATATTCCTTATTAGCGCATATCAAATCAGATAATGCAGAATAATTCAAAGAACTTGTAATTGACTTTTTTTCTTGTCTTTGTGTGTGTAATCAACTTGTGAATTTTTATAGTGATATCTGAAAGTCAAATGTTGAACCCCTTTCCCCTGTGTGTTAAAAACAGTGTTTTTTGGTTTTATATGGTCATATAGAGGTGATTTTCAAAACTTTCCACCAATGGGATTCCTTGGGACTTTTTTCCCCTCACTCAGGACAAACTGAGGAGCTTCTCTTGCAGTTTGTCCTGGGTTGACCCCAGTTTTGGCCTAAAATGACTGAAGAGTCGTCTCTACGTTCTCAGGGTTCTGTGTTCTCCGATCAGACGGGTCTGAGATCAGGTGATCGGCTCAGACGGCGGCCGGCTCTGAGCGCTGAGGCCCAGACGCTCAGGTGAGGACCTCCAACATGGCCGCCAGAGGACGGCGGCCCGGCCCGAGGGCTCACGCTGCAGACGGGTACCTGGTGCCGGGCGAGCCGGGGTGGGGCGGGGCGGGGGGGCGTTTGGGCTCGCGGCGGCTGCCTGTGTGAGCTGGGGGGGGGCGGAGTCCAGTCTGTCCTGTGGCTCCTGATGTTTGTTTGTTTGTTTGTTTTTACTCTGAGTGTTGCCCCCCCGCCCCCGTCGGTCCCGTGCGGGCGGGCCTACATGGAGCCTCCCCCGTTGCCCCCCCCGCCCGGCCGCCGGGTCCGCAGGTCGTGCCAAACTTTGACGAAGGGCTCCCGGTTCTTCCAGATGAGCTCGTGGCCGAACAGGACGTACCAGCTGTGGGACAGGGGAACAGAGAGCATGATGGGTAAAGGAGAACAAACCGGCAGCAGCAGCACCTGTCTGTCTGTCTGTCTGTCTGTCTGCCTGCCTGCCTGCCTGTCTGTCTGCCTGCCTGTCTGCCTGCCTGTCTGTCTGCCTGCCTGCCTGCCTGCCTGTCTGCCTGCCTGCCTGCCTGCCTGTCTGCCTGCCTGCCTGCCTGCCTGCCTGCCTGCCTGCCTGTCTGCCTGCCTGCCTGCCTGCCTGCCTGCCTGCCTGCCTGCCTGCCTGCCTGCCTGTCTGTCTGCCTGCCTGCCTGCCTGCCTGCCTGCCTGCCTGCCTGCCTGCCTGCCTGCCTGTCTGTCTGTCTGTCTGTCTGTCTGCCTGCCTGCCTGCCTGCCTGCCTGCCTGTCTGCCTGCCTGACTGTCTGTCTGTCTGTCTGGCTGCTGCCTGCCTGTCTGCCTGCCTGACTGTCTGCCTGCCTGCCTGCCTGCCTGCCTGCCTGTCTGTCTGTCTGTCTGTCTGTCTGCCTGCCTGTCTGTCTGCCTGTCTGTCTGCCTGCCTGCCTGTCTGTCTGTCTGCCTGCCTGTCTGTCTGCCTGTCTGTCTGTCTGTCTGCCTGTCTGCCTGTCTGTCTGTCTGTCTGCCTGTCTGACTGTCTGTCTGCCTGCCTGTCTGTCTGCCTGTCTGTCTGCCTGTCTGTCTGAAAAGACGTACATGCCGAACAAGGCTCCGCCCAGGTGAGCGGCGTGGTCGAAGAACTTCCATCCCAGCACCAGGCCGGCGGTATCCATGGCAACGATGGCTTTCAGCGCCTGGGGAGAGAGAGACAGGCAGTCTGGGTCAGTCTGATGCTGACAGACATACAGAGAGACAGACAGATACGAAGACAGGCAGACAGGGAGAGAGAGACAGACAGACAGACAGACAGACACAGAGACAGACAGACAGGTTCCTGTCTCACGTTGCCGGCGGTGAAGGTGTACATGGGCAGGAAGATGATGGCCAGTTTAGCTTCTGGCATTTTGGTGCAGACGGCAGCCAGGACGCTCATGATGGCTCCTGACTGAGACACACACACACACACACGCACACACACACACACACACACACACACACACACACAGGGTGACATCAGCATGACCTCAGCGTGGCATTATCACCATTTATTTCAAACTTCTTTATTTCTCACAGTTTCAGCGCTTTGTGAATAAACTGTAGTGCTATCATCAGGTCAGAGAGAGAGAGAGAGAGAGAGAGAGAGAGAGAGAGAGACGGGGGGGGGGGGGGGGGGGGGGGGGAGAGGGAGAGACAGACAGATGCTGTGTCTCAAATCGTGCACTTCCGTTAGTGCCCTGTCTGTAAGTACACTTAGCTGACAGTGCACGAATTTCGACAGTGAAGGGTGTCTCAACTGGCGCACTTCTCGTTGTGCACTTACCGGAAATGACGATCCCACGACTGCGGCACCGGCCGCTCACCTGTCAGATCCGGCAGACCCGACCGGGTGGGCGCGGTACCAGCCGGAGCGGCGGCCGGCCCGCCTGATGCTGACCGGAGCCGCGGCCGGCTTTGGTTTTCGGTGGTAAAGTTATCCAGAAGTAGACGTGTACACATCCTATCTTCAAAATAAAAGCATCACCACTGCTTCTAATGTATTAGGTTTTTATTTTTGTAAACAACCGGAAGTCACTGCACTTTGCACAATCGCTAGCTTGAGAGTTATCCGAAAACGTCGAAGCAATTTTCAGAACAGGCGTTCTTTGGACAAACTAACCACATGTTTGGAATCTACGTAGTTACTTTCTCGCCTGGAAAAAAATTAAAACTTAATAAAGTGACATATTAACAGTCGTAAAACAAAAAGTAAACTCAGCTTTTATAGCTAGCTGCTTCCGGTCAGTGGTGCCGTCAGGGTGAGAAGAGTCCATCGTTCCACACTCAACTTTTTGACCGTTTTGAGTGTAAATCCGGGCATTTACAGTGCACTTAATTTTGTTAGTATTTTGTTAGTATTTCCAGTGTGAACGCACTTATGCACTCAAAATACTAAGTGTAAGTGCAGAAGTGCGCGATTTGAGACACAGCAAGAGAGAGATTGCAGCAACAGCACTGAGAGCCAAACAGTGAAACAGAGTCAGCTTCATGTTCTCATTGTTTTCCAGCTGTGAGAAGCTCTGATGGCGTTTTTCCACGAGAACCTCCTCGGCTCGACTCGGCTCGACTGGAACAGCCGAGCAGGTCCTAAAACAGTACCTGGCACCAGGTACCACCACCTGATGGGAAAGCTTACACACCGAGCCGAGTCGAGTCGAGCCGAGCCGAGCCGAGTCGAGCCGAGTCGAGCCGAGTCGAGTTGAGTCGAGCTGAGTCGAGCTGAGTCGAGTCGAGTCGAGCTGAGTCGAGTCGAGTCGAGCTGAGTCGAGCTGAGTCGAGCTGAGTCGAGTCGAGTCGAGTCGAGCTGAGTCGAGCCGAGTCGAGTCGAGTCGAGTCGAGCTGAGTCGAGCTGAGTCGAGTCGAGTCGAGCTGAGTCGGGTCGAGCTGAGTCGGGTCGAGCTGAGTCGAGCTGAGTCGAGTCGAGTCGAGTCGAGCCGAGTCGAGCCGAGTCGAGCCGAGTCGAGTCGAGTCGAGCCGAGCTGAGTCGAGTCGAGCTGAGTCGAGCTGAGTCGAGTCGAGTCGAGCTGAGTCGGGTCGAGCTGAGTCGAGCTGAGTCGAGTCGAGCTGAGCCGAGTCGAGTCGAGCTGAGTCGAGCTGAGTCGAGTCGAGCTGAGTCGAGCTGAGTCGAGCTGAGTCGAGTCGAGCCGAGCCGAGTCGAGTCGGGTCGAGCTGAGTCGAGCTGAGTCGAGCTGAGTCGAGTCGAGCTGAGCCGAGTCGAGTCGAGCCGAGTCGAGCCGAGTCGAGCTGAGCAGGTGCTCGTGGAAAAACGGCAGAAGTGTTTCATGCTGCAGCTGTGAGCGCTCCCCTCCTGCCCGCTGGCCTCCTCTCTGACACACAGCTCAGAGGTCAGAGGTCAGAGGGCAGAGCTCAGAGGTCAGAGCTCAGAGGGCAGAGCTCAGAGGGCAGAGCTCAGAGTTCAGGAGGAAACACAGAACAAACAGAGATGAGCTGCTCACCGCTCCGAGCGACGGGCCCAGCCTCCCCGTGGCCGTCTTACACACATAACTGACAAACGTAGAAATCACACCTGACAACAGAAACAACAGGAAACTGATCAGTGCAAACAAACAGAGAGAGAGAGAGCTACACACCTGACCTGACCTGACCTGACCTGACCTGACCTGACCTCACCTGACCTGACCTGACCTGATCTGATTTATGGGTTTGGTTTGACTCACAATTCACTATTTAGTTGTTTGATTTAAGAATATTTTTTCTTTTTTGGAACAATTAAAGCAATTTGAGTCGATGGTTCAGTTCATAAATATATACACACATATATCCACATATCCATCAACCAACAGAGGAGAAATCACTTTCCTGTTGCTTGTGAAATGTGAAACAACACAGACGCCAGAATCACAGATCAAAAAAATCTGTATATCTACAGTATATATGTATATCTATATATACACATATATAACCTTATATCTTTCTCTATCTATATCATTATCTATATCTATATATGTGTATTACAATTTACAATTTTCAGGACTTTTTTGGTTTCAGGTAGTTTCCTTGTTTTTTTGGTGCTAGTTTCCTCATGTTTCTCCATAAACCCCAGAGCCTCGTCCTGCTCGATCAATCTGACAAAAACCAAAACACATCACTGTGTTCTCTGCACAACATCGCTTCAGTTGGTCTGCAGTTCTTCCTGAGGCCTTGTTTTTATTGTCCTGTCAGTTGAGGGTTTTCTCTCAGCTCGTGTGAGCGGTGCGGAGCGCGGTACCTGCAGACAGGTAGACGGCCATGAACTGCTCGCGGCCCAGCATGGACACGATGCTGCTGGAGAAGCTCCACAGGACGTACATGTTGGCCGCCATGTGGAAGAAGGAGAAGTGGCTGAAGGTGGACAGCAGCATGGGCAAGCACAGCGTCTCTGCAGCGCGCGCACACACACACACACACACACACACACAGGGTCACAAACCAACCACGACGAAAACAACAACAACAAAACTGTGTAAACGTCCTGCCTTCCTTCACATTAAAAGTCTCCCTGTAATTAAAAGATGTTACTTGTCGATATTTAACGAGCTTCTCTGTGGGAAATAATCAATCATATCATATTTTTTTTTTTGCAGCAACGTGAGAAGATGTTGAAATTACAACATAGCATCCAGCCACACTCTAACTCGAATCAAACGGCTTGATTTCTTTCAAAAACACAGGCGAAAGAGCAATAAATGACATGAACTTTTGCAAGAAATTAGAAAAAGATTTCAAGAAAAAGCAGCCTGGGACATTGCTGTAAAAATAGGGAAATAAATTATTTCCAGGATTTTTTTGGTTGCTTAATTTCAGGTAATTTCCTTGTTTGTTTTTGTTTTAATTTGTTTTGTTTTTTTTTGTTTTTTTTGCACATTTTTGTGTCATTTCTTCTTCAGTTGCTTTGCTCCATTTTCTCTTGTTTTTGAAACCAAGCAGATGACTCTGCTCAGCAGGAGGAAAGGGGGTGAGAGTCGGTGTGCGGCTCACTGGAGGCCGGGTTGGAGGTGAAGTACTTGACCATGGAGCGCTGCAGGGACGGGACTCTCCAGCAGCAGAACACCAGCGCGTTCGCCACAATGATCCCTGGGAAAAACAGACGGACAGGAGGCGGTCAGCGTGACGACCAAGCCCAGGAAACCCAGAGCTGCTGCGCCGCCGTTTAGTCGGACAATCTCTCCGACACCTGAACGCAGCGCTGCAAACTGACCTGAGACCGTCCGCTGGCCCTCGCTCAGGCTGTTCCACCATTGGTTGATCTGGAACACAAACAGCCAATCAGAGCCGAGATGACACCATCAGTGCCCTCCATCGAGCATCCGTCTGTCTGTCTGCCTACCTGTCTGTCTGTCTGTCTGTTCATCTAGCAGAGAGAGGAGGTCATACCAAGACAAAAAAACTCAGAATGTTTGAGATTAAAGTCGTGAATTTACACGGAAAAAACTTGGATATTCTGTGAAATTAAACTGGCAAATTATATAAATATAATAAAAAGTATTTTCAGTATTTTTTTCTCATAAAAGCTTTTTTTCTTGCAAATTTACAATTTTAATCTGAGAAAATCTGAGTTTTTTTTCTACATTACTCCCCTCTCCTCCCTCCAGTGGCCTTAACACGCCGCCGTACGCTCACAGTCAAACGTAAACAGACGTCAGACTGAGGCGCTCTGCTGCTCACCTCTTTGCGGAAGTCTCCTTGTTTCTGAGGACGCAGCTTCTCCAGCCAATCAGCTCGCACCTCGTCGAAGTAGCTCTGCACTCGAGACTTCAGAGACTCGTACTGCCAGATCGCCGCCGAGCCGAACGAGCAGCCTGTAAACTGACGGGGAGTTAGCATGTGACCCGTCACCCTCCACAGCACAGCACTGAACACACACACACACACACACACACACACACACACACACACACACACTTTGACCTGAACCTAAACTGCCTCAGCGCCCCTGAGCCCCAGCTGAATGCAGTTCCATTTAGCCAATAGCACGTTATCAGACGTATGACATCACAGCCTGTGTCACCATGGCGACGGAGCAGGCAGACCTACCCCGACAGTGAACAGCAGCGGTTTGAGCAGCCTGCCGAAGGATCTGGGGGGGCCGGGGGGGTCCCGGGGGACCCAGGGGGGCGGGGGGGCCCTGCTGGGCTCGGGCTGGGGCGGGGCCACCTCCTCCTCTGCCCGCTTAAGCTCCGCCTTCTTAGCGGCTCTCCTGAAGCCACATCGCTGCTGGAAGCTGAGGCTCAGCCTGCAGAGAGACGGGCAGCACAGAGTCTCTGTTCGGCTGTTTGTGGATCGAGCCTCCGCCTGCAGCTCGAGCAAAACAGCCGAGCTAAAGCAATGCTCATTGTTCTCTATATACACATATAGACAGACAGACACAGTGCATTCAGAAAGTATTCAAATGAATTTAAACGACTGTAATATCAAGCTGCAGCACAGCAAAACTGTTTGGTTGTTTGTATGTTTTTCTGTTTAAAACAGTTTCTCAGTCATTTCAACACAAAAAAAAAAAAACAAGAGTGGGACCTCTGAGCCCTGGTTTTACTGAGGTCCAGGAGGCTAATCCACAAACCAGGATTAGAGAGTTGGACAGATACCGGAGGAAAAGGTTCTGCTGTGTCCTGGTCTAAAGTTAGTCTCAGCTCACTCTTGTTTTTTTTTGTTTTTTTTCCAGTCAAAGCCAACTGATGCAGCTCCAAGACTGTTTAGGCCCCAGTCTGCACACACACACCATTTTACAACAGGCCACAAGAACACATGTGGACTGCAGGCTTTGGGGCCCAAACTGCATGGGATTAGCAGAAGGTGGGCGTGTCTGCAGAGGGGAGAGCCGTGGCTGCCCAGAGAACCCTTTTTCTATTTTTTTTTTTTTGGCAAATACAATCTTACATATCATCTCACACAGTTACATCTGTACTATTGATAAAGTCACAGAACATATGTTTGAGACTTTTCCTTCTTCAATTATCCAAATGTTGCCCTCCCAAAGTATTTTTTTTTTTTTTTTTTTAAACAGTAGGACATAGTTAACTATATATAATCGAACATGGGAAGCTCTTCATTCCATGGTTTTCCAGAGCTCTATGGTAAGGAATACACACACCCGTATACATACACACATGTATATCTACATATATACCTACACACACACACATATCTACATATCCACATACATGCTTACATAAAAGAAGATCAAACAGAAACTTACATACACATCGTTTCTTATTGATGTCCATACCTACATTTCCTATTGTGTCTAGTGCATAAATCCGTTAATTGTGTCAACATCTCTTCAACCATATTATCAAGTCAGTTCAAATCTGATCTGACTGGTTTGATGTGCTCAGTCCACTCGGTCCAGATCAGGTCAAAATTTTCTTTCTGGATCCTGAGGGGAAATGACTGTCGCTCAATAGTATAAATTTCACATATTATTTCTATCCACTCTTCTATAGTTGGTGGGTCTGGTTTTAGCCATCTCCTTGTGACAGCTTTCTGTTTGCTGCCAAAAGTTTATAAGCAAGTTTCTTGTCATTATTGTTCCGTCTATCTAACTGGATATCACCCATGAAAACAGTATCACATCTGAGAGGAATACTACTACTACTACTACTAACATGCTCCCGCTAGCTCAGATTATGGAAAACAACAAAATATGCTACCACAGTTATGCAGACGACACACAAATCTACATAACCATAACACCAGGGGACTATGGTCCAGTACAAGCACTGAGTAAGTGCATTGAACAAATCAACAATTGGATGTGTCAGAACTTCCTTCAGTTAAACAAAAGACAAAACTGAATTAATTGTTTTTGGAGCCAAGGAAGAAAGATTAAAAGTTAGCGCTCAGCTTCAGTCAATAATGTTAAAAACCACAAACCAAGCCAGAAATCTTGGTTTAGTCATGGACTCAGACCTGAATTTCAACAGCCACATTAAGACAGTTACAAAGTCAGCCTACTATCACCTTAAGAATATATCAAGAATTAAAGGACTTATGTCTCAGCAGGATTTGGAAAAACTTGTCCATGCATTTATCTTCAGTAGACTTGACTACTGTAATGCTGTCTTCACAGGTCTCCCTAAAAAATCCATCAGACAGCTGCTGTTGATTCAGAATGCTGCTGCTCGAGTCCTCATTAAGACCAAGAAAGTGGATCATATCACTCCAGTTCTCAGATCTTTACACTGGCTTCCTGTGTGTCAAAGAATTGACTTCAAGATATTGCTGTTGGTTTATAAAGCACTAAATGGTTTAGGGCCAAAATACATCTCTGATCTACTGCTAAATTATTCTGTGAATTTCCTTTGGGATGAATAAAGTATCTAACTAACTAACTAACTAACTAACTAAACTAAATTATGAACCATCCAGACCTCTGAGGTCGTCTGGGACAGGTCTGCTTTCTGTCCCCAGAGTCAAAACTAAACATGGAGAAGCAGCGTTTAGTTTTTATGCTCCACATATCTGGAACAAACTCCCAGAAAACTGTAGATCTGCTGCGACTCTCACTTCTTTTAAATCACAGCTGAAGACTTTTCTGTTTGCCGCTGCCTTCCATTAAACCACATTAAGGTTTAATATTTTATAATGCACTGTAACTTTTAACTTCCTGTTCTATCTTATTCTCCTTTTAGCTTCTTTTTATTAATTGTTTTTATGTATGTTTTCCTGTGTTGCTTTTATATTGTTTTAATGCCTTTATGCTCTATGTAAAGCACTTTGAATTGCCTTGTCGCTGAAATGTGCTATACAAATAAACTTGCCTTGCCTTGCCTACCAAATACATTGTTAACAAATGTATTTCTTGCCAGTAGGGGCGAGAACCCATTTTCATTCACACATCTGGAGGTCAGAGGTCAAAGGACCCCGCTGGAAACAGACATGACAGATGTTTCCTCTCGCTGACATTTAGCCAAACTTTGAAGCGACATTTATCCCCCTCACTGCCGACCAGGCACGACATGTGGGACATCGATCGATCCCTTAGGTTGTCAGGTTTCATATGCAGATGGTAAGGGGGTGAAGCTGCAGCTGAGACGACTGCTAGCTGCGGGCTAACATGATGTGAGGAGGGCTAAAGTGTGAATCCCTGACACCGCAGCAGCTGTGGAGGTTTTAACGCACAGCAAACAGGAGCGGGACCAAAAACAACAACAACAACAACAACAACAACAACAACAACAACAACAACAACAACAACAAGGGACGAATCTCTAACTAAAGTTACCCCTTTAAAATTAGCCCTATTAAACCTGAGTAAACATGATGTGGGACAAATGTCTGTTCGCTCCGCTAGCCGCTCCGCCAGCGAGCGGCGGGCCGTGGCCGCGCCAGGCCGACCCACGGTGCGTGTGAGGCGGGCGGCGGCTGTGCCCGGTGTCCGTACCTGCTTCCTCTCGCGGTGCCGTGTAAAACCTCCCTGCTTAGAGGGAACAAACAGCTCCTCCACGCCATCTTACGGCCCGGTGACCCACACGACCCCCGGCAGCCCCGTCACATCCGGGTCGAGTCAACAACCCGCGGCTGCGACGCTCAGTAGGAAGGAAAGAGAGACCCCTACAGGCCGCAGGAGGTACTGCACGTTCAGCTCCGGTGACAGTGATGCACGCTCTCCTGCAACAGCAACAGCTTTTTTTTTTTTTTTTTTTTTTTTTTTAATTTAATTTTTATTGATTTTTTTTTCCCACAATGGTAACATGACATATACATTTCCCTTCATTTACATTTTTTACCCCTTTCACAGCTGCACATAATCTTAACACTTATAATCAAGAATTGTGCAAGAGAGCATAATAATAATAATAATAGAAAGAGAGAGAGAGAGAGAGAATAAAAAAGAAATTCCACTCTAGGTATCAAAAGACATGGTGTGAGGTGCTAATGTACTCATTACTAGGCCAGGAGTGTTAGGCCACAGACTTATTGTATTAGCAGAGCTATGACAGGTTTCCATCGTTTAATAAAGACAGATTTTTGGAGTCTTAATGAGTATGTGATTTGCTCCATCTGGTAAATATCCCATATTTTCTGAATCCACCCATTATAAGAAGGAGGATCTGGCTTTAACCATCTGACAGTTATGCATTTTAATACCGCCGTGAGCAATATCCTTAAGAGGTATTTCACATCTCTTCTTCCCATACCCTCAGGAACAAGAACTACTACTACTATTACTACTACTACTACGTCCTTGTTTAAGCTTTTAAAACAAATACCAAGTGACATTACAACACAAAGCTGATAAAAATACACTCAGGAAAATAAATTGTTTATATACCTATATGTCTATACATACACCTATATCTATATCTACATACACTATATTACCAAAAGTATTCGCTCACCCATTCAAATGATCAGAATCAGGTGTCCTAATCACTTGGCCTGGCCACAGGTGTATAAAATCAAGCACTCAGGCATGCAGACTGTGAAACAAGACATTTGTGAAAGAATGGGCCGCTCTCAGGAGCTCAGTGAATTCCAGCGTGGAACTGTCATAGGATGCCACCTGTGCAACAAATCCAGTCGTGAAATTTCCTCGCTCCTAAATATTCCACAGTCAACTGTCAGCTCTATTATAACAAAATGGAAGCGTTTGGGAACAACAGCAACTCAGCCACGAAGTGGTAGGCCACGTAAAGTGACGGAGAGGGGTCAGCGGATGCTGAAGCGCATAGTGCAAAGAGGTCGCCGACTTTCTGCACAGTCAATTGCTACAGAGCTACAAACTTCATGTGACCTTCAGATTAGCCCAAGTACAATACGCAGAGAGCTTCATGGAATGGGTTTCCATGGCCGAGCAGCTGCAGCCAAGCCACACATCACCAAGTGCAATGCAAAGCGTCGGATGCAATGGTGTAAAGCACGCCACCACTGGCCTCTAGAGCAGTGGAGACCTTGGTCGAGGCCTTCTCGACCAACATCAGTGTGTGACCTCACCAATGCGCTTTTGGAAGAATGGTCAAAAATTCCTATAAACACTCTCCTCAACCTTGTGGACAGTCTTCCCAGAACAGTTGAAGCTGTAATAGCTGCAAAAGGTGGACCGACATCATATTGAACTCTATGGGTTAGGAATGGGATGGCACTTCAGTTCATAGTAAGAGTAAAGGCATGTGAGCGAATACTTTTGGTAATATAGTGTATATCTGTGTTTGTAAATTATGCAGCCATCTTTCACACACGGGGTGTAACCCAAAGCGCTTCACAATGAAGTAAAAAGCAAAATAAAAGTTAAATATGTAAAAACAGGGGAGAACATAAAAACAAAACAAATTTATAAAAGAACAGAATAAAATAATAAAACAGAAGAAGTGTGAAATCAGTGTATAAACATACAAACAAGCGTTTAACCATTGCTGTGGACCCCTGGAAGACCCTCAGGGTCCCCTAGGGGTGCCTGGACCCCATATTGAACACCACTATTTTATATCCCACATCATCGCACCTTAACTCACTCTGCATAAGAAGCCCACATGGGCTATTGTAACGTATTTTCTTCTAATTTGATATTACATGCAACATTGATGTTTTTCTTATTAGGCAACATACTGCTCATAACACTGTGGTATATCGTATATGATTAGGAGTTTTGCCGCGAATGGATCAATAAGGTTTGTTCATTCATAATTCGATTTATTTTCAAACGTTATCACAATATTGTCAATAAGGAATTTATTTTGAAAGTTGGAACCGGAAGTTCTATTTTTGTCTGCCGTGATTGTTTAATTTCTGCTCCCAGCTCTCACTGCTGTTTACCTGCTCCTTTTGGCAGGATTTTCTATACATATGACAATTCATGGGTGAAAAAAAGAATGACTTCAAACTGATAATTATTTGCTTTTTACTTTTATATCATTATTATTATAACAGTTGTTGTTATTATTATTATGTTTATGCTATTATTACTATTTTCTTTTAGTAAATGTTACTTATCTAAGTAATAGGGTACAGACATTTGCACTGTGCAAAAAATGTTTTGTACAATTTTTTTGTACAAAAAATTGTATTAAATTTTGAAAAAAAAAAAAAAATACACTGATACCTCAATTACTGTAGGTTAAGAGATGCCACAGTGACCACAGACCAAGAAAATCACATGTAAACAAATGTCGCACTTTGAACTATTCAACGAATGAACAAAAAAACAAACAAACAAACAAACAAACAAATGAGCATATAAAGGGATGACTAAACAAATGGATTAATGCACGAACGAATGAATAACACATGAATAACCAAAAAAGTAAATAAATTAAAGCTAAATAAATATAAATAAATAAATAACTACACAAACAAGCAAATGCATTTTAAAGAAATAATTAATTAAAAATAAAAGCCCCGGACCCCGCGCCTTTGTTGTGAAAGCGGCGGCCGGAAGTGGCGCGTGCTGCCGTGCGGGAGCAGCAGACACTCCGTGGTGGACAACATGGCGGCCCCTGCTCTCTCCAGTCGGGCTGGCTCGGTGAGCAGCCTGGGCAGCAGCCCCACCGCCACCCCCAGCGCCTCGGCCGGCGGTAGAGCCCCGCACGGCTTCCCGGAGCTCGACTTCAGGTCCGGGGCCCGCATGGAGGACCTGAACCGCCTCATCCAGGAGTTCAGCAAGCACGACCAGCGGGAGTACGACGACCAGCGGGCCCTGGAGATCCACACGGCCAAGGACTTCATCTTCTCCATGCTGGGTGAGGAGCGGCTGCCTGTCTGTCTCTCTGCCCGCCTGTCTGTCTCTCTGCCCGCCTGTCTGTCTCTCTGTCGGTCTGCGTCGTGCACAGATGAGTAGAAACCCCCTCCAGCATGTGTCGGTAGGAGCCCTGCGGGTGTTCTCTAAAGCTGAGCAACACATACCGTCATCATATTGTTATCTAGTTATGAACATGCGTGATATTTACATTTCCAAAGTCAACGACATGGCCGATATCACATTTAGTGTTGGCCCGAGACACTGATCGGTCTGTTCTGATCAATAAAACACCTGGTGAGGTAATTGCATTTTGTGTCTGCAGGTGGTAGGCTGTTATTATTATTATGCTGTTTTTTTGAAGAATGCTTAATTTTGACTTTTGCTGCACTTTGAGTTTCAAATAAGTCTCAGCCCACAGTCATGTCATTTATCATTTATCATATATCATACTGCCAGAGCGGAACTGGGGCCCCAAGCAGATTCTGTCCTGAGGCCCCCCAGGGTGCGCTCCTCCAACCCGCCAGGTGTACAACAGATACAAAATCAGTGCATAACAAAATGCCATTTAACATCACTATCTTTATTAATAGAATGAAAAACATCTGAATTAAAAAATAAATTAGGTCATCAACTGATAACAACGAAAAAAAATCAACAACAGATAAAAACGTCAACCTGGAAAATGAAAAGAAAACTAGCAGCCAGACCCCTGTGTGTTTAGGGCCCCAAACTGCGGCCGCCCTGTTTCAGAGGTGAATGAAGAGAGCAGGTAAAGGTGTTAACAGGACATTTAATGACCCTGACCCAGCCTGCACACAGAGCCTGGGCCCCTGACCCTGACCCTGACCCTGACCCAGCCTGCACACAGAGCCTGGGCCTCTGATCCTGACCCTGACCCTGACCCTGACCCAGCCTGCACACAGAGCTGGACCCTGACCCTGACCCTGACCCTGACCCAGCCTGCACACAGAGCTGGACCCTGACCCTGACCCTGACCCTGACCCTGACCCTGACCCTGACCCAGCCTGCACACAGAGCCTGGGCCTCTGACCCTGACCCTGACCCTGACCCTGACCCAGCCTGCACACAGAGCCTGGGCCTCTGACCCTGACCCTGACCCTGACCCTGACCCAGCCTGCACACAGAGCTGGACTCTCTGAGCTGAAGTGGAAAATCTGCACAAAGTTGAACAACATCCCCACCTTCCAGTGATGCTCTACCTGCTTCTTCTTCTTTTGTTTCTTTTTCCCCTCTTGCTTGCACCAGATTCATGTTTTTTCTAGGGATGCATGGTAATATTGGCATGACATCATCATGACATCAGCATTGGCAGACACTGGCTTTAGAAATGAAACATCAGCATGGGACTGAAATGAAGAGCCAGTATGACCTGCCGATATGTGAAACAGGTCCAGTTTGCCCTGGTTATGGCTGTTGTCAGGATTTTCTCAGGCAGAGCAACATCCAGGTCAGTCTTACAGACGTGTTCCCACCTGGTAGAAACATCCATCCTGTGTGAACCAATCACCAGCTGGCAGCTCTCAGCTCAGGTGTAAACAGCAGCCGTGTGTCCTCAATGTGTCCTGAGTGATCTGATCTCAGGACGCATTGGAGGCCTGGGACGCCTGGGTGTCCACATGGCATCAGAGGTGTAAACAGACAGGTGACCCAGGACGGACTGAAGCCCCGCCCACTCACCTGCCGTCCTCTGTCCTCAGCTGTGGTCCAGCCCGATGCCCCGACACAGAGAAACTCTCCTGTGTGCCTCCTGCCAGCAGCTGGACTGTCAGCTGATGGATCAGATCAAAGTGAAGAGCAGCTGCTTCATGAAGTAACACACAAACTGTCTGCCTGCAGGGGGCGCTGCAGGAGGAGCTGCTCAGCTGCATTTAATAAGACATAAGGCATTTTGGGAAGTCTTCTTTCTAACTCCAGACGCGATAAAGTTACTCCACAGAGATATTACAGAGTGATTTATCCTCCGGCATGGAGAACTCTCTCGGGGCTGCTGGAATAATTCCATAATCTGAGCTGAAGGTGATCGGGTCCGGTCTGTAACAGATGGGAAACACGTCTTCAGTGATTGACAGCTGCAGTAAAATGAGGCTGCAGTGAGAGAGGACGTCCTTTTTCTTAAATACCTGCAGATACCTGAACTGTATTTTACGGTCTCTCTCTCTCTCTCTCTCTCTCTCTCTCTCTCTCTCTCTCTGATATGTGTGTATTTGCACATAGGGCGTGAAAGTGAGGTCTGAACACAGGTGGGCAGGTGAGACGCGTGTGCATGCCAGGTGTGTACGGACGGCCTGACAGCTGTCTGCCTGTATTCAGGTGTCTCAGGACAGTTTTTAATACCAGGTGGGAACAGTTTTATTTGAAAAAACAAAACAAAACAAAACAAAACAAAAAAAACATAAATATGGTTTCCTTGTTTGGCCCAGTGAACGTGTACATTTTGGAAAACATCGTCTTTTATGTCTGCGTCTGCCAGTGGGGCCTTCACAATAAGAGCAGGCATAATAAAATGTTTATTCCATAAATGTCAAGGTGTGAAAATTTGGCATTCTTCAGAAAAACAACGTCATAATAATACCAAATGGATGCAGAAAATGCAGTTACTTTACAGAGCATTTTATTGATCATATCAGACTGGTCACTGGTATATTCTGCATTAAAATAAATCCAAAGAAATTAAAATCAAACGTTTTACTGCAACCTCTGCTTCGACACAGTGCTTCAACAATATTTGAATTTTATTTCACAATGTATTTATTAATCAGAACAGATCAATCAGTGTCGTAGGCTCTCCCTAAATTTGATATTGTCCACATCGTGTTCCTTTTGAGATATTAATCTCACACATGTTCATGTCTAGGTAATGGCACATGGTTCAGACGGGGTGTTTTCCATGTTGAACGCACGTCAGCCTGCACAAACGAATGACTGGACAGAGCCCATATGCTAACTGGAGCATGTGCCTTCTCCCTTTCTTTCTTTTTGCCCTCCTCACCTGCCGGAGGTGGGGAGGCGGCGGGGAGCATCACCTGGACACACGGCACCAGGTGATGCTCCACCAAAACGCTCAGTGGAAACGGGTCGGCTGCGCTTGATTTAGTGCCCGGTTTGATTAATTTACTTAAGTATCGTGATTATTTATTTGCAATTTGATTTCTAATCCTTTTTTTATATTAATGATTGCTTTAAAGTGATGATACTGTGTACTGTATCAATACTTGGGTGCCGATTTGTTGATGCTGGGCCTCGGCGCAGGGAAGGATCAACCAACGGGATCTCAGTTTGGGAGAGAAACACACTTTTATTTTGAAGGGATGAGCAGGATAAGAGAGGGCACTGCGTTTTAGCCTCTACATTTAAAAACAACAACATTAAAACCCCTCCCTGTTGTTTGTAAAACATGTGCATCTCTGTTTGTGGAGGTTTGGTCGTTGGTCAAACCGTTTAATTAACGAATCGTCTGCAGCGGCCTGAGAGGAGGGCTGAAACTGTAACCATGAGGGATTTCATCTGCCAGGCCTCGGGACACCGCCACATGGTGTCTGTGTGTGTGTGTGTGTGTGTGTGTGTGTGTGTGTGTGTGTGTGTGTGTGTGTGTGTGTGTGTGCGCGCGCAGACGGGGAGTCTCATTTTCAAAACTGGATCTCCTCCAGCAGCAGATTAAAACATTCACACACCCACACACCACTCTCAAATCCCCTTTATACTCTCTCACACACACACACACATGCACACACACACATACACGTTTCTTGACCATGTCTGCAGGCCTACATGCATGTAATAAAGTGGCCAGTGAGTGTAAAGTAAAAAATAAATAAATAAATAAATAAAAAAAGCACTTAAAAAAATATAAAATTTGAAGACCAGCAGTACATCTTCAGAGTGTGAACAAAACACGGCAAAGTTATTGTTGTTATTGTTATATTGTTATTGCTACTATTGTTATCATTATTATTATTATTAATGTTATTAGTGGTAGTAGTTGTAGTATTACAAGTATTATTATTATCAATATTATTAAATAATATATTTAATTTATCATGAAATGGAAAATAATAGAACATACAGTAATCTTTTATCTAATTTTATCTAAAATTTCTTATAATTTCTTTGACAAATTTCTTGTAAAATGTTTTGGTGCCAAAAACAAGAAAATCAGAAAATTATCAAAAAAAGAAAAAAAAAATCCAGAAAAAACATTTTTATAATTATTATAATTAAATGTTTAAAATTTCATTTGTTGTTAAGCTGCTCATTGCCTTTTCCCCTTGTTTACGAAAGAAATCAAGCCAACTAGCTCAGCTTTCAAAGGGTTAAATGCTTGTGAAAGCTGTTGTTCACAGGCCTTTAGGAAAATAAAGATCAGCGGAGAGTCGATGCAGTCTGTTTCACAGCTCCGAGAGAGCGAGAACGTTCACATCTGATGTGTGAACACTCACTTAAAAGGTTTCACAGCAATCCAACTTTTACTTCCTTTTAGTTTCTGACGGCTGAATAAAGAACTGACATGATTTGTCTGAAGTCCGAGGTGGTGTTATATGGTAAAGCTGTTCCTGCGTTCCTTCATGTGCCTTCAGTGGAAGTGCACCAGTACTCCCAGTAAAATGTCAACAACGGGTCCTGTCAGAGTGTTAAATTATTGATGCATTAACTTGTAAGGCGTATTTTTATGTTGTTGCTCTAACTGTTACAAATACTATTAATTTACACTCTAACAAATGCAGCACATCTGATGTTCTGCAAGGAAAAGCTTCTTCTGTAAAGGAGCTGTTAACTCCAGCTGGCAGATAAATGTAGTGAGGGAACTCTTACAAGACTCAGTGGATGGAAACTTAGCCTTTAATGCACAATTTATCTAAAGTCAATAATAATTCATACTGTACCATGTATTGTATAATTTTCATTTTTTAAATTGTGCATCAAACCCTTACATGTGGCAGATCAAAGCCGAGTGGTGATGTACCACCATCTAGTGGACAGATTTGCACACTGGTCTGTCTGCTGTTGACTGATGGATGACCAGTCACAAATTAATAATGAAATATGTACCTACCGATATAAAATTAAGTCATGCAAACATCAGCAGGAACCATGACAGCTGAAAACCAAGTAATCTTGCTCAAAAAAAAAAACAAAAAACGTAGAAACTCTTCTCTCTTGTTCTTCTTTATTTGTGATACAGAAAATGGTTTTTACACCAGTTAAAACATGAAGACATAACAGTGATACATACAAACACAATTAAGAACATTTTCACAGGTGAAGAAAACAGATTAGGTCACAATATTGTCATTTAATAGCAGTTTTTAATGTCTTGCGTTAACTTTTCTCTAACAAATATGGTCTAGAAACTGTTTGAGTAGAAACTATTCAGGCCATTAACTCAATCTGAAAAATCTTATGTAATCCAATACAATAGGGTTTGGATGTCTTTGTGAAAGGGAATAGCACCGAGTGATTATACTCAGGCTTATCATCGTTAATAGTTGTAATAGAAGTACATATTGGCTCTTGCTTTTTGATCCATGGCTGTCTATGGATCTGAGGCTCCATGGAAGTGATGAAATACACCAGAAGAAACCACATGCACACAAACAATACATTAGCTTTGGCCGTGGGACGGGCTCAGCATGACTGTTGTGAGTGAAACTGCACAGCCTTTAAAAAGTCCATTTGTTAAAGTGCTGTTGCTGCACAGTGTTGATGCTGACATCTAGACACCACAGCAAGAAAATCAGCAGCTGCTTCCCGTATGTGGATGCTCAGCTGCTTGATGTCTGGTGTACCAGCACAAATTGGATTTTGCCAATGCACACATTTGAATTCTAAATTTATAGTCAAAACTACTAAAAGGCACACTTGCAGGACATGCATGTCTCACAGGACATGCATGTCTTGCAGCCAACATGCAAAGAAGCAAACATTCAATGAGGTGAACTGTACACCTTAGGTTTAACAACCTAGAGTAGCTCCACCTGGTGAGGGTGTGTCTTTCCACACTGCTTGGGTGGCTGATTTTCCCTGCTTGCATGGGTGTGGTCAGGTGCTGTCTGCATTTGAGTTGGGACGTCGGTAAAATATGAGGAAGTTCTAGTGGTAACTAATATTTTGATACCGCCCAATTCTAGAAAAAAACAGTTATAAACAACACAATGATCAAACCAAGGAGCACACACCCAGAAATCATCTTTTCCTCCTGTCTGCCTTTCTGTGCCTCTGTTATAGTCCAGAAGCAGACATTCCTGAGTGTGACAGAGTTTGTGTTTGTCACTAAGTCAGCATCTCTAAAACATAGATTCCCATTATCATGAGCTAAATTGAGTTCTTTGCCTTATGGTGACTGTTCTCCCCCTCCAGGTATGGTTCAGAAGCTGGACCAGAAGCTGCCGGTGGCCAACGAGTACCTGTTGCTGTCAGGAGGCGTTCGGGAGGGCGTGGTCGACATGGACCTGGATGAGCTGAGTGTTTACGCCCGTGGGACCGACTACGACATGGACTTCACCCTGCTGGTCCCGGCGCTGAAATTGCACGACCGCAACCAGCCGGTGACCCTGGACATGAGGCACTCAGCCTTGTGCCACTCCTGGCTCAGCCTGCGCCTCTTTGATGAAGGAACTATCAACAAGTGGAAGGACTGCTGCACCATTGTCGACCACATCAACGGAGCCACCAACTACTTCTTTTCGCCGACACTGGTGGCCGACTGGTTCTACCAGTCCATTTCCCTGGTGCTCCTGGAGGTGCAGAAGAAGCCACAGAGAGGGATGCCACGGGTGGAGAAGGTGGAGAGGAACGGCACCATCATCTCTGTAATCCTGGGTGTAGGCAGCAGCCGCATGCTGTATGACATTGTGCCTGTCGTTTCGTTCAAAGGCTGGCCCGCTGTGGCTCAGAGTTGGCTGATGGAGAACCACTTCTGGGATGGGAAGATTACAGAGGAGGAGGTCATCAGTGGGTTCTACCTTGTCCCCGCCTGCTCCTTCAAGGGCCGCAAGGAGAACGAGTGGCGGCTGTCATTCGCCCGCAGCGAGGTACAGCTCAAGAAGTGCATCTCGTCCAGTCTAATGCAGGCCTACCAGGCCTGCAAAGCAATTATTATCAAATTACTGTCGCGCCCCAAGGCCATCAGCCCCTACCACCTGCGCAGCATGATGCTGTGGGCCTGCGACCGCTTACCTGCCAACTACCTGGCCCAGGACGACTTCTCTGCCCACTTCCTGCTGGGGCTGATCGACGACCTGCAGCACTGCCTTGTCAACAAGATGTGTCCCAATTACTTCATCCCGCAGTGCAACATGCTGGAGCACCTGTCAGACGAGACGGCCATGCTCCACGCCCGCAAACTCTCCTCCGTGCGCTCTGACCCGGCCGAGCACCTGCGCACCACCATCGAGCACGCCAAAGCGGCCAACAGGCTGACCATGGAACTGCAGTGGCGAGGCAGCGCCAACAACCTGCCGTCGCCGCAGTCCGATGCCGGTGGAGAGAACCAGCCTGATGACCGGCTGGCCAAGAAGCTGCAGCAGCTTGTCACCGAGAACCCTGGAAAATCCATCTCGGTCTTCATCAACCCGGACGACGTCACACGGCCACACTTTCGCATCGATGACAAGTTCTTCTGAGACTGGAATCGTTCTCCCTACCTACCTTCCACCTCTTTCTCTTCCTGTCCTTCCTCCTCTTTGAACCCTCCTCTTTTTAATCTTTGGAATTGTTCTTTATTTTTTTATTTTTTATGTTTCTTTGCCACAGAGTGAAGTCAGGTGACCGTCTAGTTGTGTCTGCCACTTGGTTATTTTTATATTTCCCTTCTTTCCTCCCTTCATTCCTGCCTTCTTTCCTTACTTCCTCACTGCGTGCCCTGTGTTTTTTACCTGCTGAATGCCTTTTTACTAGACAGCAGATTAGTGACAGGCTCTGCTTTTAAAGTGAAGGTGAAGGCGAAAATCCCCCTTGAAATGGAATTCATGTTATTCCCTTTCACCAGGCTGGAACATTACCACTAAATACCAGCCAAACACTTTGTGGCATTTTAGTTTATCTAAAGTTAAGGTACCATAGCAAGTAAGCAGCCATCGCTTGGATTCCTGTTCAAAACATCATGTTAGCTGATAAAATGATGAGGGGGTGATTGGTTTGGGTCAAAATAGTGTAGCGCTGATTCAGATTTTCCATTTAGCATTTGTAAGTATACAGAATCCAACAAACATTTATGCTATTAAATAGCCAGATTTAATCTGACTGTCAGGGATCAACAACTTCCAATCCAACAACTTGTGAAAAAATCTGACTCTTTTCACAGCATTTTGTTTAGCTGATCCAGTTTACATCAAGCTAGTACCATTGAAGAAATAAAGACTCCATAAAGACTCCTGTAACATGTTTATAATCAGAAGTGCCAGGTGAACATAGCCAAAAGAAGACCTGGGACATTCAATTCAATAAATTCATCAAATTCAATAAAAGACCGAAATGTTTCAATAGAGATGGTAAAGAATTTAGAGCAGAAATTATGTTACACATCATTGAAAAGAGTCACAGAACCTGATCAGCAGCAATTTACAGGACTTGGAGGTGGGGATGCCAGTTGGTATCAATTATTGAAACACGGGAATAACAATGAGTAAATTCTGTTTCAGGGTGGATTGTCCCTTTTGAGGAATGTCTTAGTCCCTTTAGGGGAGGTTGATGGTACTAATACCCTAGAACTAACTGTAAATAGATGAAGAAATGACTGAAGGGAAGTGTGAAACACAGACTAATCGATAGCTTAACAGAGAGAGTGACGGGTATGTGGACTACTTTAGTCTTATTTTGCACAGAATGTAAAAACACTCGTTTTTTTTCTTGATCATTGATGTTGTGTTTGTCTGAGGTGGATTCTGAAGTGATGTATCATATCTATAGAGGTGGAATATTGGTAGCTCTTTACTTACAAGTGGCCATATTAGTGTTTTGAATGGGAATTAACCAGTGGAAAGGTATTTAGTAGACAATAATATTGTGTAAGAACATAAATCTCCCTACATAATGTACTTACCAGACAAAGCGAAAGCCACTTTTGCATGTGCAGCTTTACCTGGAGATATTCTGGATGCTTTCCATGTCACGGTCATCAGGCAGTTGATGATCAAGAAAAGTTCATCCGTTCATTCTTGAATTTCCCCGTAGGAGGATCTATTAAGGTAAATATACCTTAATGATCGAACCAAGAGACTCGGGTATCTTATATCCTTCCACAACTTTTCCATTGTTTTAAATTTAGGCTAAATTGCTGGATTATGACCATTTAAAAGTAAAGGGCTACACAGTATTCCCCTAGACCTGATATCACTGGTGTCTTTTTCCACTTTTTCCTACCACTTTTCCTCCATTTTTTTTGTTTGTTTTATCGAAAGTGAACACACTTGAATAAGCTTAACTGTATTTTAATGACCTAATGTGTTTTCTAACCTGTTTGATATTTTCTGTGCAGCTCGTTTATTTGTTTTTAGGTGTCAAGGATCAAATTCTCCCTCAATTCAACCAACTCAGGAAGTGGATTTTCTTTCAGAACATGGGGAAAAAAGAAGAACATGAGTATTTGATAGGAAAAGTTTGTCTTATCCAGCCTGTTAGACAACGGCACGTTTCATACAAGCAGTCTCATTGGTCAAAACTTACGATGACAGATTCAGTTCCGGCACTGATGGTGTGCTAAATGTTGAGGTAACCAGGGAACTCAATGAGCTTTCTTGCATTCTGCTGTCTTTTTATTGCGTCTGTTTTGAAGCCTCTTGGTGATGCTCGTTGCTGACAAGCCTCTGCTGCACCTCGCTGTACGCAGAACTGCAGTGGAGGGTTTCTCACATATTGTGGCTATGCTGAAGAGTAAGTGGAAGGGACTTTTTTGCCTCTGTGTCTAGCCTGAGCTGGTTGGATTGAAGGTGATTTGGCTCTAGTCTTGTTTTGTATTGTGATCAGTCCCAGACATTTCCAGAAAAATGCCAAAAAAAACCTTGCAGAAATCTGACCGGCAATGTGATCTCCACATCTTCATCCTCAAGTGCAATTAGTGGAAGTACTACACATACTGCACACACACGGACATGCACATACACACTAATGTTTCCCCTGAGCTGATGGTATTTAAGCCATGGGGCATTCCACAAAATTCCACATTTAAATAAGTTCTAACGAGACAAACTATACAGACCATGGGAAACAAAAACTCTCCAATGGAATCAATATTAAGGAAATTAACAGCATTTAGGCCATAAGACACTAAAACTCTATTTGATTTAACACTAATTCAGCTGTTTTTGCTGGAACTTCAATATTCAGTAGTATGTGACACACACACACACACACACACACAGGTTTTGACACCACTATCACATCATACAAAGTGCCACACACATGATCTTGCTAGGTGGAAATGTAATCAATGTGTTGTTCTTCTGAACTCTATGAACTTTGACCTTCTCTTTGTTCTCTATGTTCTGAACCTTTGAACTGTGACTCTTACTTTTCCTTTTGATCCTGCTGCTCTACTTTATCAAACCGTTTGATCGATTTCGTTATGCACCATTGACTTGGTTTGGCCCTTTCAGGTGGCAGCTCCTCTCTGTCTGTAGCTACGTAGGAAACTTTGGAACAGTCTTAACTTGGAAAGGCGGGCTCATGTCCTGTAAGCAGAAGGTCTCAGGTTTGATTGCATGTTGTCCGTCCTGCTGCAGTGTCCTTGAGCAAGTGACTGTAGAATGTCAGTGTCAGTATGTCAGTGTAGTCACTGGTGGGTAATCTTCACAGGAATACCCCAAGAGGAACTTGTCCACCAAACACAGGAACCCTTTTGAAGACCTAGTCCACTGGTTCCTGCAGTGGAAACAGGGCTAACAGATCCTGGGCCTCTTTGAAGGCCTCTTTAAGAGCCTCTTTTCGCCTTGGGAGTTTAGTTCCTAACCCCAAAACACTCCTGCGATCAAGGCAGTACCCTTGGAATTCCTGGGGGGTGAATATCCCAAAGCGGTGCAACAGCATCACCAACACCTTTTTTAAATTTTTGTTTTGTATATATATATATATATATATATATACCAGGATAGAGCAATGACACAAACTACAGCTCTGTTATGTGAAGACCCACCCATTTCCATGGCTTCTTGAAACCAGCTTATTCAGGAAGGCCAGTGGCCTCTTTGTCGGCCCATGACCGTGGGTGCTTGAGCACCTGTCCCACAGGGTTTCATAATGGACACATTAGGTAAATACAGCATTGTTTGTGTGAAGCCATGCCCTCTTGAAAATGACTGGCCTGAAAACTTGACCCCTTCTTTGCTGGCCCGTGACCAACCTTCACGTCAAGCTTTATGCAAATTTGTCCAGAACTTTTTGAGTTATGCTGCTGGTAGATGGGCAGACAGGGGTGATTACATGGCCCCTGCTGGAGGTTTCACCTCTTTGGTGGAGGGAATTATAAAAACTTCACCCCAGCAGGAGATTATTTTGCTAGTAATTAAGGGAAAACTTCATGTTTGACTCCGTTTCTGACTACACACCATTTCACAGTTGCGAGTAGTTTTGTCTTTTCAGCTCCTGCTTTTCTGACTCTGAGTTAGTCTCATTTTCTACTTCCACCTCTCTTCTTCAACCAAACGCAGCATCACAGCAGTAAATAATCATGAACATAACGACAGCTTTGACATCTCTCCATGTTTACTGTTCGGCTGTTATCAGTCACACCGAATGACCTAATTTGCGCAGTTCTCAGCTCTTAGGGTGCGCTGGTAACGTAAACACACAAGCATTGGGACTTGCTTCACCCCTGGATTTCTGGGTGATAAAGTTGTTAAAATACATGAAATTAGCATCATGCGAAGCGGCCTAGTACAGCTGTCAGCTAGTTATCAGTTCCTCAGCTCAGTGTATTACCAGGCCCACCAGTCTGATCAGTCAGTCTTCAAATCAACGTGCAGTTTTCTGAATATACTGTGCTTTCAAACAGAGATGCTGCCACCTGAAGGGCTGCAGTTTGTTGGAGGTTGATGACTTTATTTTCCATCTATGTGTAACTACTGTTGTAAATAGCACTGGTTATGTAACATGAGATCCTGCCTGATAATCCTTTCCAGGTCTTGGTCCTGTTCACTTTCAATTCACTTATTTCAGGAAGTTTTTCTTCCTAAATCACGTTACAAAAAGCTTGATCCTGCTTGTTCTACACATCAGTTCAATGGTAATTGTCGAGGAACGCTCTGTCACTGGCAGATGAGTTATGATGGACAGTCTCTGCCCGTTGAAATCACTTGTAAGTGAATTAATCCTGGCCCCGCCTGTTTGTTCCTATGCCAACCAGTCGGTCTGGCCCTGTCCCTTTTGGCTCGAGCCAATGGCTGGCCTCCATGTCAGACAAAACCCTTTGAACGAATCCTATCATGGACCAATCAGAGTGGCCCAATCTTGTGACTTCAGTGTCTGCAGGGATCAAACCATGTTTCCTTTTATGTCCTGGGGGCGGGGCCATGTACTTGTAATGACACGCGTTCAGGTCTAGCTCATGGCCAGAGTTGCATGTGTATTGGTTTCCCCTGTCCTCTTTCTCCACTGAACACGGATGATTAGAGAGGAATTCAACTTGACGGAACGGAAAACTAAACTTGATCTTATCAACACAGCAGAGATGGAAGGACATGCTGCTGTGAATGAGGTGCAAAGACTTAAAACACAGTAGACATTCCATTAAAAAAACATATTTTGAAGTTTTACCTTTATTACCTTCATCAGTGGACAGTGGAGAAAAAGTGGGTAAATGCAACAAAGTGCATGATTTGGACCCTCAGTTTTACAGGTATGGGCTGTGAACCATGGCCTGCTGAGTCACCCCATAATATTTACTAAGGGATGTGTTCTTAACAGATTTTTTCAATGTTGTCTTTTATCATGGTTCTTTGTCAGCATTGGTCTCAACTTCAGTGACAGTAAAGTTAGTTTAAAAGCGGCCTCATGGGTCTGTCCAGGTCAGGAAATGAAATGCGTCCTCTCACTGCCTTAGCACCCGGTCTGACCAGTCACTTTGCTGCAGCGGCCCAAGGAATGTGTTGCTGTGTGTTTGCTCAGATTTTTCTGATTTCACACACTGATCACTGTTATCAGGTTAACACTTCACCTCCGGTTCCATTCCCTTTTTATCTTTGGATGTGAAATTTTAATGACATGGTTGTTTTTCCCTCCCAGTGACTGCTTGTTCACACTGTGAGCGACATGGTTGACAGGTCGCTTTGACGTCATTCTGCAAGCTTTGTTTTTGAGGTGTTTATTCCCGCCCTATTTAAAATACGAGCACAGCCAGGCCAGTGCTTGCTGGACTTCATCCAGAGAAATATTGTCACCACTAGGGGGCGCCAGAAAGTTGCTTCAACACTCTGGATTAGGTACGATGGCGACTATAGATTTGCGATCGTCATGCACCTGCCACGTCTGTAGAGATTTTCATGGAAACCTGCTGAGGCTGTAATTTTTGACAGATTCTCTCAATATTTGCAATAGGCACAAGCTGCTCTTTGCCCACAACCCTTTTTGATTTCCATTGCCATGGCAACAGTTCAGGAAAGTTCTGTTCAGGCACCAGCACTGCCTGAAGACTAAAACCCCACAGAGACATTGCTTGGGAATGCTCCAGAGGTCACAGTTTTGTTTTGTTTTTTTTTTTTGGTGAAATGTCCCACTTGTAACCTTAAGAAAGAAGCGAAAACATCAAGGTTCTGAAGAATCTTGAAGAAAACTGCTTCAGGGAAAGTTGTTTGGTCAAAAGCCTAATCTGGTTTTGGGAATAAAGCCGCGTGGCCATGAGTTCTGTCCCTGCAGTGTTTAGTCGTCACCACCAGGGGTCTCCAGTCAGTAAGTAACAGTGAGACCTTCAAAGCCTTCCCCTCCACTAGAGGTAGTCCAACAACAAGCATGGAAGTGCTGAATGTTGTAATCAACTTCTCCATTTCCAGCTGTTGCTCGCTGAACTAAATCACATGTGTAGCTGAGCAAGGCCGTCCAGAAATCTGACTGGCAGTTGAAGGACAGTGGCAGTGAAAATATGAGCTGGTTGGTTGGCGTTGTTATGAACCCCATCAGCACTCTGAGTTAGATGCGCCCACAAGCGCTGTTATTGGTGAGAAAACCTGCAGGCCCGTTGCCTATCCTAGAGCATTCTTGACATACTGTATTTCCCCAATTAATCGCCCGGGCATTTAATACGCAAAATCAACTTGGACCCCAGGCGTTTAAAAGAACCAGGCGGCTATTCACTGCAGGCCTTTATTTATTTTTGCACAGACCTGCACCAGGCCATTGTTGTGATGACAGTTACTGTCCAACATATTTATGTCGGTCGATTTAAGATTACGGTAGCCTACACCCTTTTGTTCTAACGTTAGCTAGCGCTCTTATTTTGACAGAAAACGGAAGTGCCGCACAGTTATTGTGCGGCTAACTGTTTACTGCTGCAAAAATAAGGTGAATAGCCTTATTTTGAGTTACCTCAATATAATGCAAATAATCGGCCCGGCGGTTATTCGGGTGGGCGTTTAATACGCAAAATGGGTGCAGACCCCAGGCGATTAAAAGAACCAGGCGGCTATTTGTGGCCGGGTGATTAATTGGTGAAATACATAAATCCTATTAAAGCTTGATCAACGTGCACATTCTCCTGGAATGGGTGGTGCTAGGAGCAGCAGTCCTGACGAAGGTTGATAGACCGAAACGTTGACCCAATAAACAGCAGAGCTTTAATGTGAGTGCGGGAGCAAGTTGTGACTTTTTTGCAGGAAATACATAAATCCCCCAGCCAACCATTACCTGAACCTTAAAGCCACATTAAGCAACATGACATGCATTATTTTCTTACAGCACCCCCACCTCTCACCGCCAGCTTCATTCAAGGCGTCTCCGCACCGTCACCCTCTGCAGATTAACCAATCCAAATGCCAGATCGGTGGTGCGAGTACCTCTGTCAGAAACGGCTCATTCAGAGCAGCCCTTGACGCCCTCTAGTGGTCAGAAGTTGCTTGGTGCAGCTTTAGCCGAGTGGGCTTTTTTTCTTTCAGCGTACAGCGGCTGGTGTGATGCTGACTTGTCTCCGGTGCTGCTCACAGTGTGAAGGCAGTTTGGGTGGTGACGTCACGGCTCGTCCAACACACTCACAGCTCTCTGAATGTTAGAAACGTGCGGGGCTTCAGTCTGACGGTCAGGCCGCCGATCATCACTCCTGATACGCTTTTGAATTGTATTTTCTTCTCTGCTGCATTTTCTGACTACAGTGGCCGCGATGGAAGTCCTCCATCCTGCATCAGTGAGCCACCGCCCTGCCCCCCCACGGGAGGACCGGGGTTCAATCCTGTCATCTTTAAAATTATAAAAGGCTGCAAAATACGGCCTGGGAACGAACCATATCATGAGGAAGTTGTGTGCACATGACCCACGTGCAACAGTTAGTGAGGAAGTTGCATCATTTAGTGCTAAAACTGTAGAAGTGATGCAGGATGGAAGATTTGCAGCGTGGCTCTGCGTTACATGTGAGCTAACCTCTGAAAACACTCCAACAAAGCATCACTGTATATGACTTTGACTGCAGACGAGACCAGATCATCACCAACATCACACAGCGGGATTTTGTATGATGGTTATGTAAATGCTAACATTTGAAAGATGCTGAGTATTAAATGTACCTTACCACCAGGTGTGGCCTCACTTCACTTTTCAGTTCTACTTATTTTTTATTCATTTATTTTATTTGCACAAGATTGCATGGGGAAAATATGTTGTAGTGGCTATTTGTCTTAAACAAACAAACAAACAAATGAAAAAGAATAAGAAAACGTATCCTAATAAATCAAAACAATCAAACAGCTACTGAGGCACTTAAGGGAGTAAAATCACGCAGAGAGAGAAATGAGTCCATTGTCCAGGCAAAAATTAGGGTTTGGTGGTTTATTTCCATCGGCAATCAAAAGCAATGGCCTCTGCTACCTCTCTTTCTCTCTCAGCCTGGTAAAAAACCATGACCCTTCCCAGTGCCTAGCTCACCTGTCCCAGATTGCCCGCTTATAAATTAACTTGGCGTGCCCTGTTACCTACAACTTTCAAAATAAAAGCATAAACAATAATCTAAATCAGAATAGTGCTAATGGCCCAATGGAATTACTTAATGTGTAAAACTAATGTGGAAACTAAACTAAAGGAATGAAGATTTAAACAGTATTACAAAAATAATAAATAGCTCCAACATATGTCTTATGACACATGCAACAGACCTATGCAACAGACTTCCCTTCAACTTGGGAAAAAAAACTAAGCTGACATAATTTAGGAAAATACAACCGAAAAATCAACACTACACACAAAATTAGTAGAAAAACCAACCAGACAGACGCCGATCCAATGAAAAGCAAAGAAACACATGAACAGCATGAATACACGTCAAGAAATAATTTGACACAATGAATGAAATGTGATGATGATTTCCTTTTAAAATCTCCTGAAGACAACAAGCTCTTGACGACTTGTCCTTTGGCTTTCCACATCTGCACACCACCACATGTGAGGGAGCACTGGCCGGCTCTCAGGTGATTCTATAACTCTGTTCAGCCTTAATGTGACTGCTTACTGTCCTTACTTTTGCTGCTTAGCCACATTAATAGGAGCTGACGTTAAATTGGAGTGACACACCCCCAGCTGAAATAAAACATCTGACAGTGAGTTTATGAAAAGACAGATGTTTGTTGTGGCGCCGACACTGGAAAGCAGTAGCCTGTATTTAAATATAACTGTTAATATAAGTTGGTTGTAGATAAAGATCAGCTGTGCTGCTGAGTCGTTGTCACGGCAACTGTTAGATAAAAAATGACTGAGAAGTCGGCAGAAGTATAACTATCAGCCCATGAAAAAAATGTTTTTTTTCCAGCGGATATTCTAGTTACAACATGACTGAGCTAGCAGAGCAGTTTTGTGTTGTGTTATGTGCCAGGTTTGGGCACATGGAGAGTTGGTGTGGTTTTTGCTCCCCCTGCTGTTTTTTTTTCTCTTGTTGCTCTCTCCCTCCCCTGTTCTCTTTCTCCAGGTGTCAACGAGGGAATTGGTTTCCACCTGTGATGCCCTGCCCTTGCAGCCTATTGGGTATCTAGACTCTGCTGTGGCCAATCCACAACTCCGGAGATCTCTATAAAAGGAGCCTTCCTGCAGGAGTCGCTCTTTTTTTCTCTTTGTCCATTGTGGTCCTGCTGTCAACCAGATTGTTTGAGGGGTTGACTCGGTTAAATAAGTATTTGGTGGGGAGGTTGGTTCATAGGTAAGTCGGGGTACCCTGTACACTATTCACGCACGTAGGAAAAATTGTCTATGTACACCAGGATTAGCGGTTGGTGCCACTTTTGTATGTTTTGAGACGTTCTTGTTCATAGGTAAGTCAGTCAGGCCTTTTTCTTTTTATGATTTGTATGAGTTAGTCGAGACAGGCCTGGTTTTGTTTTCTTAATTTCATTGCTTTGGCACAACCTTTCCCATCCATCCTCCCCCCACTTAAAGAACCTTGTGTTTTTTTTTGCGTAAACAAAACCTAGTGTAAATAAATAACTTTAATACTCTTCACTCCTGCTTTGACTCATTACATTATTGGTTGTTGTGTTGCTGCTTTAAAAGAGGATGTAACACAAATGGGGGCTCGTCCGGGATCTCTTTTGTCCCTGAGCTGTAATACAATCATTATTAATGAGTCATTGTAGTTTTGACATAAGAGTTAAGGATGAGTTTTGATTTGCAGGACTTTATTGACCACCCCAGCTGTGATAAGATTGATTCATGCCGCAAAGATGATTTATTGTGTATTGCGGCACACTTTGACATTCCTGTTAAAAAGTCTAGTGTCAAAAAGGAAATTAAAAATACTGTGCTGGAGAAATTGGTTGAATTAGGGGTCCTTGTAGTCTCTACCAATCCTACTCAATCAAAGGATGAGGGTTCTTCAGATGATGTTCCTCTTGTTGGACCATGTGCTTCTTCTGTTCTAGAAGATGAAGGGGGGCAGGCTATACAGGCCACACCAATTTCACCCCGAGTGGATTTGGCTAAAAAGATGGCTCCTTCTCCTGCAACCTTGCCTCGTTTTGAGCCCTTCTCTCCATCAGAGCTCCGTGGGTCTAGTGTAGATGCCAAATTAAAGGTTCGCCTAGCCCGCCTTCAGCTGGAAGCTCAGGAAAAGGAGATGGTGCGTAGGGCAGATTATGATCTCCGCCTGCAGGTTCGTAGGCTAGAGATAGAGGCTGAGAAAGAAGTCAAGTTAAAACAGCTTGATGTAGAAGCCATGAGAATTTCTTCTGAACAGAAATCTTCACATTCATTTGAGAAGTCTGCACCTTCACAGCCAGTCTTTTGCAAACAAGGTTTTGATGTCAGCAAGAATATTGCTTTAGTGCCCGCATTTCGGGAATCAGAGGTTGATTCCTATTTCAATGCATTTGAAAGAATTGCTACCGCACTAGACTGGCCTAGGGACATGTGGTCCATCTTACTTCAATGTAAGCTTGTAGGCAAAGCACTGGAGGTTGTGTCGTCTCTTTCCATAGAGGAGAGCTTGAAATATGATGTTCTTAAAGAGACAATCTTGCGTGCATATGAGTTGGTGCCAGAGGCCTACAGGCAAAAATTCAGAAACCATAAAAAGACTGGTGGTCAAACTTTTGTTGAATTTGCACGAGAAAAAGCAGCCCTTTTTGATAAATGGTGTACTGCTAGTGAGGTCAAGGATAGTTTTGAATCTCTTCGTCAGTTAATGCTGTTGGAAGATTTCAAGAATTCTTTACCAGAGAAGATGGTGGTGTTCTTAAATGAACAAAAGGTGACTACATTGTCTAAGGCAGCCGTCTTGGCTGACGAATTTGTTCTAACACACAAAAATGTGTTTGTGTCTTCCTCTCGCCTGGACAGGGTTTCAGCTCCACGCCCTGGGAGAAATGAGCCAGGCCCCTCATTTGAAAAGACTAAGGGACCCCCGTCACCCCCACGTGGGGACCGTGAATGCTTCTACTGTCATAAGAAGGGTCACCTTATTGCTGATTGTTTTTCACTGAAACGTAAACACCAGAGTGCGCCTAATTTACCTCAACCAAAAGGCATGGGGTTGATTAAGAGTATAACCCTGACTCCTCCGGAATCCTCTAGTGAGGACTGTGAAACTGATTCTTGTTTTAAACCCTTCATTTTCAGTGGCTTTGTTTCACTCACAGGAGATCCAAAAGACCAGCAGCCTGTAAAGATATTGAGAGACACTGGAGGAGGCCAGTCCATTATTCGGGAAGGCATTTTACCGTTGTCAGCTGATTCATCATGTCACTCCAGTGCAGTTGTTCAGGGTGTTGAAATGAGTTTTGTACCTGCTCCCCTGCACAATGTTCATGTTCAGTCTTCACTGGTCACTGGGTTCTTTAAGGTTGCTGTTCGTCCTGCCTTACCCATTAAAGGCGTTGACTTCATTCTAAGCAATGACCTAGCGGGGGACAAGGTTATGCCTCCAGTCCCTGAAGTACTGGACAGTCCTGATTTAAACTTGGAGTGTGACAACACAGCCCAAATGGTTCCTGGTGTCTTTCCTGCCTGTGCAGTTACAAGGGCACAATCAAAGAAACATGGGCTTGATTTATCTGATTCTTTTCTTGTTGACGAGCAGATTCCTGGGACTGGTGTGACCAGGTCAAGCAGTCAAGCTGAACTCCTGCCTGCTGGTGCTGTGTCTTCCCTGAGTTTTGAGGATGTCAAACTGCCTACCACTCGTGAAGAATTCATTGCAGCGCAACAAGGTGATGCACCCTGTTCTTGGCCAGGAAGAAGCCAACAAGAAGAAAATGGCTTACATTATTGACGATGGCCTGTTGCTGCGTCGTTGGACTTGTGATGTCTCAGAGGATGCGGAGGGGAATGAGACTTTTCAGGTTGTTGTGCCTACAGCCTACCGTTCCCAAGTGTTGTCTTTAGCACATGACCGCCCTTGGTCAGGGCATATGGGAGTGACAAAAACTTATAACAGGGTCCTCAGACATTTTTTTTGGCCGGGGCTCAAATCAGATGTTGTTCAGCATTGTCGTACCTGCCATGTGTGTCAGGTTTCGGGCAAACCGAATCAAGTAATCCCTCCTGCTCCACTCTCCCCTATTCCAGTGATGGGTGAGCCATTTGAGAGGGTCATTGTTGATTGTGTGGGGCCATTACCAAAAACCAGAGCCGGGAATCAGTTTTTATTAACCATTATGTGTGCTTCTACCAGGTTTCCAGAAGCCATCCCACTGCGAAAGGTTACAGCTCCTGTCATAACCAAGGCTTTGGTAAAGTTCTTTTCAGTTTTTGGTCTGCCAAAAGTAGTCCAAACTGATCAAGGCACAAATTTCACATCTAAAGTCTTTGCTCAAGTCCTTAATACCCTAGGTATTAGACATGTAACCTCCAGCCCCTACCATCCAGAAAGCCAGGGGGCACTTGAGAGGTTTCATCAGACTATGAAGTCGGTGTTACGCAAAAACTGTCATGAGTCTCAGAAGGATTGGGATGATTGTGTTCCCTTTGTGTTATTTGCTGTCCGTGAAGCTGTGCAGGAGTCACTAGGATTCAGCCCTGCTGAGCTAGTGTTTGGACATGAAGTAAGGGGCCCTTTGAAAGTCCTCAAGGAGCAACTGGTCAACCCAGAGCAAAAAGTAAAAAGCATCCCAGAATACATGGCCAAGCTCAAACACCGCCTCCATCTAGCCTGTTCATTGGCTAGGGATGCTCTAGACTCTTCCCAAGTGAGGATGAAGCAGCACTATGACCAGAAAACAGTTGCCCGCTCATTTCAGCCTGGTGACAAAGTTTTGTTGTTTTTGCCAACACCTGGTTCTACCCTCTGCACTAAATTTTCTGGTCCTTATGTTGTAGAGAGGAAACTCAATGAAACAAACTACGTCATCCAAACTCCTGATCGCAGGCGACGGACCAGGGTTTGTCATATCAACAGGATGAAGGCATACCACTCCAGGGAAGAGTCACACTCATCTCACCATGTTAAAATGGCTGTCTCACCTATGGCTTCTATATCAAAGGTGAGCACTACTGGTGATGGTAATGATGGGTTGGCAATGCGTGGTGCTACACAACAAGGAGCAAGATTGAGTAATGGTGAAATATTGTCCAACTTGGCCCAGTACTTGTCTCATCTTCCTGAAGACCAGCGTAATGACGTGAAGGAACTCATATCTGACTTTTCCAATCTATTTAATGATGTTCCTTCCCAAACTTCTGTGATAGCTCATGATGTAGTTCTGACTAACACAACGCCGATTAAGCAGCACGCCTATCGGGTAAACCCAGTCAAGAGAGAAATCATGAGAAAAGAAGTAGCCTATCTTGTGGAAAATGGACTTGCAGTACCAAGCTCTAGTGCATGGAGTTCCCCCTGTCTCCTTGATACCAAAGCTGATGGGAGTGCAAGGTTCTGTACGGATTTTCGCAGGGTAAATGCTGTAACAGTCCCAGATGCACATCCTTTACCCCTCATTGATGACTGTATTGATGAAATTGGTCCTGCAACCCATGTCAGCAAACTTGACATGTTAAAGGGATATTGGCAAGTTCCTTTGACCCCTCGCGCTTCTGAAATTTCCGCTTTTGTAACCCCTGATCATTTCCTCCAGTACACTGTCATGCCTTTTGGGATGTGCAATGCTCCTGCTACTTTTCAGAGGCTGGTGAATAAAGTATTGGGAGATGTTCCGAATTGCCGAGCTTATCTGGACGACATAGTTGTTTACTCTGATGACTGGGCTAGTCACATAGCTACATTAAGAGAAGTTTTCAGGCGCCTGTCGAATGCATCCCTCACACTCAATCTGGCCAAATGTGAATTTGGAAAAGGCACTGTGCTTTATCTTGGTCAGCAGGTTGGTCAGGGACGGGTGTGCCCGGTAGATGCCAAGGTCAAGGCTATTGCTGCATTTCCTGTGCCAACTACCAGGAGGGAGCTACGCCGTTTCCTTGGAATGGCTGGATACTATCGCCGGTTCTGTAGAAACTTTTCCTCTGTGGCAGAACCCCTGACTGCTTTAACCAGTCCCTCTAAACCCTTTGTGTGGTCTAGAGAGTGCCAGCAATCTTTTGAAAGTCTCAAAAGTATACTGTGTTGCTCTCCAATCCTGTCTGCTCCAGATTTCTCAAAGCCCTTCAAGCTTGAGGTGGATGCTAGTGCGGTTGGGGCCGGAGCTGTTCTTCTGCAAGAGGACAAACAGGGCATTGATCATCCTGTGAGTTACTTCTCACGCAAGTTTAACAAACATCAGCTCATGTATTCCACCATTGAGAAGGAAACTCTTGCATTATTGCTCGCCCTGCAACATTTTGAAGTTTATCTTGGGTCAAGTGTTAAACCTATTAAGGTCTTCACAGATCATAATCCTCTTGTGTTTCTCTCCAGGATGTACAACCATAACCAACGCCTCATGCGTTGGTCTATGATTGTTCAAGATTACAGCCTTGAACTTGCCCATAAAAAGGGGTCCGAAAATGTACTTGCTGATGCCTTATCACGTGCGGTATAGCTGCATAGTGTGGTATTATTGTTCCAAACCTTGTTTGGGCTTAGATGGGTGGGGGTGTTATGTGCCAGGTTTGGGCACATGGAGAGTTGGTGTGGTTTTTGCTCCCCCTGCTGTTTTTTTTTCTCTTGTTGCTCTCTCCCTCCCCTGTTCTCTTTCTCCAGGTGTCAACGAGGGAATTGGTTTCCACCTGTGATGCCCTGCCCTTGCAGCCTATTGGGTATCTAGACTCTGCTGTGGCCAATCCACAACTCCGGAGATCTCTATAAAAGGAGCCTTCCTGCAGGAGTCGCTCTTTTTTTCTCTTTGTCCATTGTGGTCCTGCTGTCAACCAGATTGTTTGAGGGGTTGACTCGGTTAAATAAGTATTTGGTGGGGAGGTTGGTTCATAGGTAAGTCGGGGTACCCTGTACACTATTCACGCACGTAGGAAAAATTGTCTATGTACACCAGGATTAGCGGTTGGTGCCACTTTTGTATGTTTTGAGACGTTCTTGTTCATAGGTAAGTCAGTCAGGCCTTTTTCTTTTTATGATTTGTATGAGTTAGTCGAGACAGGCCTGGTTTTGTTTTCTTAATTTCATTGCTTTGGCACAACCTTTCCCATCCATCCTCCCCCCACTTAAAGAACCTTGTGTTTTTTTTTTTGCGTAAACAAAACCTAGTGTAAATAAATAACTTTAATACTCTTCACTCCTGCTTTGACTCATTACATTATTGGTTGTTGTGTTGCTGCTTTAAAAGAGGATGTAACATGTTGCTATGTGTGATATTTATTCAGTTTCGATAAGCTCAAGTTGGCTGGCTGACAAGGACTAGTTAACGTCAGATCTCATTTATTTCCGCTGAAACGGAGAGAATACTAGCAAAAAACTTTTATATTTTCAGAGCGAAATGCCCACAGTATGAATACATTTTGATTATACACTTTATTTTATTGGTAATAGTTGTATAATCGCATTATTACACTGGAGGGTGTGCTTTGACCGTCATTATTCTAACTTCACACCTCCTTGTGTAGTAATGCTTAAATATATGTTAAAAATAGCATCCATGCAAGGTTCCTTAACAATCATTATTTAGCCTAATAAATATTCATTCAAATATGAAGTTCATCAACGGAATTTTATATTCAGTATTCAATTTCATCATCCTGAAATGAGTCAAACTATAGCTGTCAAAGCACCAAAATGCAAAATGTTCTCAAAGTGCTTAAGTTAAAGACCCATGTTCAAGAAACCTTGCAGAAATGTTTTTTTCCACTTAGTTCATTTAATGTAGGTCTTATTCCTTTTTCTTTTAATCTTCCTTTATGAAATGACATATTTCTCATTGCTTGTCAGGTCAATGCAGTTTTAAAAAGATGGCATACTTTTTTATAAGAAGTCAAACAACAAATTTCCTTAGATTTGAGATATGTTTCATTGTGCTGGTTAGAAAACAACAGCATTTTGTTTTTGTTGCTGTTGCATTTGTTTAAAAGCAAACTTAGTTTAAAAGAGATACCTGTCATTTTGTTCTATTTTGTTAGGATTTTTCTTTAATATCTTAGTCTCGTCTCGGTCTCGACCTCCAAATGTCTTGGTCTCGTCTTGGTCTCAGTACTCTCTAGTCTCAGTAATATCTTGGTCTCGGTTGGTGCGGTCTTGACTACAACACTACTTGTACAATTTAATTTAGTCAAAAATCGAGTACAATTATGCAGTTTATGGCCCACATTTTATGTTTCCATTATTGAATTGTATTTTTCATTTTTAATTTAATTTTTCATTTAGGCCTAAATAGGCCTCAAAATTCCAATTACTTGTAGGTGCGGTGTTTGCTCTGTACACAAAAGTTGTCTTACAGCAAAGATGTTAGTTGTGCTGATGTGTAATGACGATGTAATCATTATTTGGTATGAATGAACAAAACACGTGAATGACCACGCAGTTTTTTCTCAACTTTTATTGTTGACATGGGATTGAAACAGTGTCAGTGCTTCAGTCGTGTTCTTGAGGTTGCTATGGCCTCAGTTGTCCACCAGATGTCACCGTCACTGAAGCCTTGAAGCTTTGAATCTTTTTCGGCACAAATGTATAGGAAAGCTTCAGTGCTTCATGTGTGTGTCTGTGTGTCTGTGTGTGTGTGTGTGTGTGTGTGTTACAGGTCAGTCCAGTTTCCGTCTGAGACGAGCAGCGGTGGATCCTGATGACAAAAACATCACAATTCATGAGAGAAGCTGAATATTTATGATGTAATGTTATATAAGTACATTTGGTCTTCTTTATTGTTTAAGCAGGTTTACACACACACACACACACACACACACACACACACAGAAAACCTGTGAAAACATCTTGAACTGAAGACTTTTCCTGCTTTTTCTACCATTTATTTGTTTTGATTCTGAAAGCACGACTGCACTTTACCACCGGGCTGCACCGAGGGAGGAGAGCTGAAGGAGAAGTGGATTAGGAAAACAAAAAGTGACACAAAAGTCATTTCTTTGCAAGATTAAACAAAACCAGCTGCCAGTGCTTCATGGAGGAGATGACAACGTGTGTTTTTCCCGTCTCAGTCTCAGATCCCAGTTTGCTCTCACACTCGGCCTTCTGGAATCGTTTCAGCTCAGTTTGCCATTCGGACTGATCCTGCTGATCAATACCTGTGGTTGTCACGGCAATATCTATCAGAGGAACTAATCTGGATTATTATTCCAGCTCTGATTGATTTGTTGCTGCTCTCTCAGTGAGTGTGATGTCAGCTGAGCTTCCCCCTGACCGCACATCCCCAACGTTTCATCTGTTCATCCCAGCTGGGTGTTAAATCGCTCTGCATTAATGATCAAACACTAAAAATTAAAAAATCACTATACTATACTATATTATATTATACTAACCCTAACCCTAACACTACAGCGCCACCATCTGACTGCTCCTCAAACCAACTGCAGTTTTTAAAAAGACACTTCCAAGCTGTGTGTTTCAGATCCACATGATCCTCTGTGTGAATCAGACAGCCTCAGAGCTGCTGGGAGGTTGATTTTTTCACTTTGACAGAGCCAGGCTAACAACTCCCATAGACTTCAAGTCTTTATGCTAAGCTAACAGGAAATGCTACCCATAGGAACTTAACCATTGGATGTCCAGAGGTGGACATGGTGTCCAACATCAGGTCTCAGTCTGGGGATGTAGAGGAAAAGCATACTTTGCAAAAATGTTAGAATATTCCTTCAATATGAGTGTAAATCATACACATAATAACTGTTATTCCAGTATTAAGGCTGACCTGGAATTCCCTCTGCCCCGGTGTTTTACTCTTTACTTCACTGTTTGTTTTCTCGTTTGTCTTTGTTTTATTCTAATTTTCTTGTCATTTTTTTTTAACTTATAGGCCTACGGGCTGTTGTTGTTCGCTGTTTGACTGTTATGTGTCATGTATGTGTTTGTGGTTTCGTGTCTGTGAAAGACAAATAAAATGAGTGAAAGAAAGAGACCTTTTTTAAATAACAAAAAATCACAATGTGTTCATCTGTTTTCTGGAATCTCAAATCAGTGCAGTAACAGTTTGAAAAGAAGTAGGCCTAATAATAATAAAGTAATACCATGTAATTACCATTATTAAAAATGGGTATATGTGGGTACTATTAGACTGAAATTTACATTACAGGGTAACAAGGGGTCAAAAACAAAGTGTCATGATGGGGAAGCACATTTAAAGAGGGAAAACTGTTCAGTAACAGCACAGTATTATTTTAACAATAAAGTAACCTGCTAACACTGTACCACATCTAAAAAAAGAAAGAAAGAAAGAAAGAAAGAAAAAATCAATAATGTGCTGCTTTGTTATCCCCATCGCCTTCATTAAGTTTTCTATGTCTTTTAGTTTGTTTTTTAAATTGCTTTTATTGTGGTGCTGTGTGTAGACAGGTGTGACATTATAACAAGCAAAGAGCAGAATAGAAGACAATAGAATAGAATAGAAAATCCAGTGTTTTCTGTAATTTCATCTCTTGATCTATCCTCGACTCCAGACAGAATGACGTCATGCTCTGTAATTTAACTGTAACTCTCATTATTAAACTTATACTTTAATGTTTTTAAGTGATCATGAACAATACACACACACACACACACACACACACACACACACACACACACACACACATATACATACATATATATATACAGTACAGGCCAAAAGTTTGGACACACCTTCTCATTCAATGCATTTTCTTTATTTTCATGACTATTTACATTGTAGATTCTCACATTTTAGAATCTAAAATGTAAATAGTCATGAAAATAAAGAAAACGCATTGAATGAGAAGGTGTGTCCAAACTTTTGGCCTGTACTGTACATATATATATATATATATATATATATATACATATATATATATATATATATGTATATATATATATATACACTATATTACCAAAGTATTCGCTCACCCATTCAAATGATCAGAATCAGGTGTCCTAATCACTTGGCCTGGCCACAGGTGTATAAAATCAAGCACTCAGGCATGCAGACTGTGAAACAAGACATTTGTGAAAGAATGGGCCGCTCTCAGGAGCTCAGTGAATTCCAGCGTGGAACTGTCATAGGATGCCACCTGTGCAACAAATCCAGTCGTGAAATTTCCTCGCTCCTAAATATTCCACAGTCAACTGTCAGCTCTATTATAACAAAATGGAAGCGTTTGGGAACAACAGCAACTCAGCCACGAAGTGGTAGGCCACGTAAAGTGACGGAGAGGGGTCAGCGGATGCTGAAGCGCATAGTGCAAAGAGGTCGCCGACTTTCTGCACAGTCAATTGCTACAGAGCTACAAACTTCATGTGACCTTCAGATTAGCCCAAGTACAGTACGCAGAGAGCTTCATGGAATGGGTTTCCATGGCCGAGCAGCTGCAGCCAAGCCACACATCACCAAGTGCAATGCAAAGCGTCGGATGCAATGGTGTAAAGCACGCCGCCACTGGCCTCTAGAGCAGTGGAGACGCGTTCTCTGGAGTGATGAATCACGCTTTTCCATCTGGCAATCTGATGGACGAGTCTGGGTTTGGAGGTTGCCAGGAGAACGGTACATTTCAGACTGCATTGTGCCGACTGTGAAATTTGGTGGAGGAGGAATTATGGTGTGGGGTTGTTTTTCAGGAGCTGGGCTTGGCCCCTTAGTTCCAGTGAAAGGAACTTTGAATGCTTCAGGATACCAAAACATTTTGGACAATTCCATGCTCCCAACCTTGTGGGAACAGTTTGGAGCGGGCCCCTTCCTCTTCCAACATGACTGTGCACCAGTGCACAAAGCAAGGTCCATAAAGACATGGATGACAGAGTCTGGTGTGGATGAACTTGACTGGCCTGCACAGAGTCCTGACCTGAACCCGATAGAACACCTTTGGGATGAATTAGAGCGGAGACTGAGAGCCAGGCCTTCTCGACCAACATCAGTGTGTGACCTCACCAATGCGCTTTTGGAAGAATGGTCAAAAATTCCTATAAACACTCTCCTCAACCTTGTGGACAGTCTTCCCAGAAGAGTTGAAGCTGTAATAGCTGCAAAAGGTGGACCGACATCATATTGAACTCTATGGGTTAGGAATGGGATGGCACTTCAGTTCATAGTATGAGTAAAGGCAGGTGAGCGAATACTTTTGGTAATATAGTGTATATATATGTGTGTGTGTGTGTGTGTGTGTGTGTTCATATATGTTCATAAATGTCCTTTTTACTCCTCTATATGCCACTGCTATTGTTATGACCTTGGCCTAGGGGCACCAGGGTCACACACGATGATTTGCCCCCGCTCTTCCCACTCCCAAGTACAACAGCCCACATACACAGATCTGACATCAAAGTAGCAGTTTATTTGGTTCAGAGGGGAGTACAGCCAAAATAATAAACAAAAACCACTAACCAAAACTCCCTGTCTTACCTGTAAGAAAACAATGTAAACAAAAGACAATGAAACTTACCTCTGAACACAAGTAAAACAGGAGAAAAGAATGATAACAAAAATGGCTTCTCCCTCCTACTGAGGTCTGCTACTGCGGCTTTAACAAATATTTACAATATTTACAAATGTCTGTGACAAAGTCACAGCAAAACCCTCAATGCTAAAGGCAAATTGTTAGCACTATTCTACACACAAAGGTCTATCTAGCACCAGATAACAAAATCACACTCTAACTAGCCGGCTGCTGTCAGTTGGGAGTAGGAAAACAGAGAGAGTGACGGTTGGGATCAGCTGGTATTTGAACCGGAGGATCAGCCAATCAGCAGGCAGCAGCTCGGTCACCTGGTCAGCCTGGAGAGGTTCACACACCTGCAGCTCATACACACAGACAGCTGATTGCTGATGCAGAGAGGGAGGGGAGAGAAAGAGCTGTAAGCACACAAAAAATGTAAACACAACAAATAAATGACTCCCAGTCATAACACTATATCCTGCACACATCTTTATTTAACTGAGGGGTTTAATGGAGGACTTAGATTGCAGCTCTTTAGCCTCAGTACAAGTTGGATCCAATAAGAGATGTTTGCTGCCATGCCTCTTCAGGCCACCAGGGGGCAGAAACCAGGGAGAGAGGAGAGCACTGAGCTGATGATTCAAACCTTTGAGGGGAGCAGGTGAGGAGGCAGCAGCCTGGAGAGCAGAGCTGCTGAGTTATTCTTCTATTGTACAACTTTGTCTTTTGCCAACAAATAGAAGCATTGAGGTAAAAGATGTTATTTATCATTGTTATTAATATTATTGTATAATTTAATTGGTAACACTTTACAATAACAGTACAACAATTAACGTTTGTTAATGCCATAATAAACATTAACTAACAGTTAATAAACATTAAGTAACAGTTAACTAACCCTTAACTAATGCTGTTCATGCTAAGGTATTCATTTATATGTTATTTAAGGGTTATTGTAGATATTATTAACATTAGTAAATGCCATAATAATCATTAACTAACAGTTAATTAACCATTACAGCATTAACTAATAGTAACTAATGTTAAGTAACATTAATTGTTGTACTGTTATTGTAAAGTGTTACCATTTAATTTCTTAGTCTATACAGTTGGTATGATTATAACATGTTAGCGTGACTCCCCAGCTGATGAGAAACTAGATGGACAGGAAGCAGCAGGTCTGAGCAGCAGAGGAGAGCTGAGTGTCCAACACAAAGAAGACAGAGAGAGTTCAGACGACAAACAGACTGGATATGGATCACATGTTGATGCTGCTGCTGCTGCTCTGCAGCTCAGGTACCACTTTCATCTCATACCAACACCAGTAACAGCTAGGAAGGGTTGGGTTTCCTGTGGATTGTTGTCAATTCAGGTTTTGCTTATCTAAAACTCTAACTGAAGCAAAACAAGTTCAATGCTGGGGTCCTCTCTGAAATAAAATGCATGGACAAATCATCTCACTACAGTTAGATGGCTATCATCATGTCATCCAAATTCTGCTTGCATAAACGTAAAGAGCTATACTATTACATGGTCATTTTTAACAAAACTCAGATAATATCAGTGCATGCTCATAGCAATGTAAAAATCAAGATGAAATCTCGTTTTTGTTGCATTTACATCTCCTAGACGAGCATGAGCATTAGTCCAGACCCGAGAGAGATTTTGTCCATTTGTTTGTCCATCTCAGTCGTGTCTCCAGAGGAATGAACATGCGTCAGTCTCACAGTGGGTGGGACAGTTCAAAGGTCTCATTTCTAGAGTCCCAGCTAAAAGAAAAATGAGAGTGTTCCCCACTCACACTCTCCTACAAATAAAGCCCATATTTGTACCTTTCGGGGTCCAGTGGCTTGTCACCCCTTGCCATCGGGTTCTTATTTGTCCCCTTGTGGTTTGTTCCTCATGCAGAGCGGTCTGGTTCCTACAGTGGAACTACAACACTGACTGGAGAATTATGTTACCTATTTTTCATATTCACAAATCTACAATTTTTTTTTCATTTCAAGGCTATACTCAACCATAGCCTACAAGTTAAAATCCACCTTAAATTACATTTTTTACCTTATTTATTTGTTTACATATTGCCGGTAGTTATTAGTTAGGAAGGTAGGGCATGTAGTGAGAGTTTTGTGTGGATTGTATAAAACTTTGCGACTCCTCCCCTGCAGCCCCAATGCTATCGCAAAGGTTGATTGTTACACAATGGTAAATGACTATATCGTCTGCATAGAAATGAAAACATGCATTTGGAATGTCTGGGCCTAGATTGTTCACATGAATACAAAATAAAAGTGGACCGAAGACAGAGCCCTGGGGGACCCCTGCTGTAATATGTACTTCACTAGACAAGGTACCATCAAATTGAACGCACTGAGTTCTCTCTGAGAAGTAGTTTGAAAAATCAGTGAAGAGAACTGCACAGGTTTTCTTGTTATCCAATGCATCACTTATGCCATTAACAACGTTACTGAAGCCATCTGTATAGGGTCTCAGTCATCCAGGTCGAATTGAGGTTTACTGGACTATTTATAGATTCTTGAAGACGCTTCAGTTCTGAACTTAAGAAGGTTCTAGGAGGAGAAGTGAAAGTCTTCAAGAATCTACAAATAGTCCAGTTGATCTTGATTCAAGCTGATGTGGTTTAGTGATGCCATGATGGTACTAAGTGATTTGCTGAAACCGGACAGTTATGAGGTGAAAATGTTATTTGCACTTTGGAATTCCTTCAATTGATTACCAACCCTTCAACAATCTTGAAATGATGAAATAGGTCAATGTAATGTTAGATAATGTGGGGTCCCCATTTTTTTTTTAGATTATTTTTTGGCATTTCTGCTTTATTTATGCTGTCGTGATCATCGATCACCTTACTTGGATTTGAACTCAGCAAAAAAAGTTGTGTTGATTGACACATCCTCCACCCCACCAACCTCCTTATGCAGAGTCACTCCTGTAAAACCATATCACAGCCTATGCTATACTAAGTACAATAAAAATGTGGGCTAAATGTCAGTTTGATAAACCACATTTAATATTCAGTTTTCCCTACGGATTTCCTGAAGGTGTCAGATGCGTGTGTTTGTGGTTTAAATCTGCTGCCGTGGTCGTTAAGCGAGGATGTTCATTCTGACCGGGAAGACGACAAAAAAAAAAAAAAATGGATCCGTGGTTGAAACATAGCAGCGTTAAAGCTGAAAACAAGGAGGAAGAAGAGAAGAAGCAGAAACAGAAACAGAAACAACCAAATCTCCTCAGTATCAGTTTGTTGTTTCACTGCTGGGGCTGGGCTGGACTGTGCACCACTTAAGGCTGAGTCCTGATCGCAGTGTCCTGGGTTTGAATCCGGGCCCAGGCCATTTGCTGCATGTATTCCTCTCTCTCTCCTGCCCTTCCTGCCTCTCTCTACTGGAACTATGACATGTATATAGTGGTAATGCAGAATACAAGGTGCTGGCAGGTACAGACCACATGGAGTGCCATAACTAAGTGGCTGGCATAGTGTGGGGAATATCTGTGCCAAACTGGGACTGGAAGTCCCAGGGTTAAAATGGACAGCACCTATAAAGGTGGTTGAGAATGACAGAGCCAAGATCCCGTGGGAAAGAGCTAGAGAAGATGTGGGGAGTGAAGGTTACAGTGGTCTCAGAGGTGATCGGTGCTATCGGGGCTGCAAGCCCCAAACTGGGAGAGCAGCTCCAGTAGATTCCAGGAAAAACATCTGAGATCTCTGTCCAGAAGAGCACAGTCCTTGGAGCAGCTGAGATACTGCGCAGAACCCTCAGGCTCCCAGGACCCGAACTTGAAGGAGACACAGACACAAGACCTCCCAATGGGGCCAGTGGGGAATTTAAATATTTTATATATATGTGTGTGGTGTGTGTTTGTGTGTGTGTGTGTGCGTGTGTGTCTGTTACACTAGTCGGGCGGAATTGGCTGAAAAAATATTTCAAAGGGGTTACATTACTGAAAAACATTTGAGAACGACTGTACCAACCCATATCTGTGGGGGTAATTACCACTGCTTTACTTTCTGCTTGTTCTCCTCAGGACTCCACGCTGAAGGAGAACACAGTTTAGAAGGTAAACACAGAAAACAAACTGACTGACATGATTAAAAAGAAGAAATAGCAGTCTTTTCCAAATGAGAAAAATATTTCTTTTTGTACTAATTACTGTCTTGTCTCTGTTCAGAGGCTGATGATGTCAGGTTGGTGGGAGGAGCCAGCCGCTGTAATGGTACACTGGAGGTGAAACACCTGGGAGACTGGAAACCAGGGGATGTCTCAAAAGTTCAGTGGAACCTGAAGACAGCAGCTGCAGTGTGCAGACAGCTGGACTGTGGCTCTGCTGTCTCAGCAGTAAGAAGACAGTCCTCATATAGAGCTGTGTGGATGATCATAGCTTCTTGTTTGCAGTCTGGATCCGCTCTGAAGGAATGTTTGGAGCCTCAGCTTCAAGTTAGTCTTAACAGCCTAGACCTCATCTGCTCAGGTAATATCATCAATAGCGTCACACACACACACACACACGCACACACACACACACACACAGTCCTCTACTGATGTGTCCTTTAATAAGCAGTCTAACTGCTGTAGTAGTGACAGTGATATGGAATAACTGTGGAAAAATGGGAGGGGTTGGGGCATCATTTGCATCGAATCTCCATATTTTGGGATGAATTCACAATGACCATTCCTTTAACAGAGCTGCGTTTAGCGATAGAAGCATCCGCATGTACAGTACAGGCCAAAAGTTTGGACACACCTTCTCATTCAATGCGTTTTCTTTATTTTCATGACTATTTACATTGTAGATTCTCACTGCAGGAATCAAAACTATGAATGAACACATGTGGAGTTATGTACTTAACAAAAAAAGGTGAAATAACTGAAAACATGTTTTATATTCTAGTTTCTTCAAAATAGCCACCCTTTGCTCTGATTACTGCTTTGCACACTCTTGGCATTCTCTCGATGAGCTTCAAGAGGTAGTCACCTGAAATGGTTTTCACTTCACAGGTGTGCCTTATCAGGGTTAATTAGTGGAATTTCTTGCTTTATCAATGGGGTTGGGACCATCAGTTGTGTTGTGCCGAAGTCAGGTTACTACACAGCCGACAGCCCTATTGGACAACTGTTAAAATTCATATTATAGCAAAAACCAATCAGCTCACTAAAGAAAAACCAGTGGCCATCATTACTTTAAGAAATGAAGGTCAGTCAGTCTGGAAAATTGCAAAAACTTTAAATGTGTCCCCAACTGGAGTCGCAAAAACCATCAAGCGCTACAACGAAACTGGCACACATGAGGACCGACCCAGGAAAGGAAGACCAAGAGTCACCTCTGCTTCTGAGGACAAGTTCATCCGAGTCACCAGCCTCAGAAATCGCAAGTTAACAGCAGCTCAGATCAGAGAGCAGATAAATGCCACACAGAGTTCTAGCAGCAGACCCATCTCTAGAACAACTGTTAAGAGGAGACTGCGCGAATCAGGCCTTCATGGTCAAATAGCTGCTAGGAAACCACTGCTAAGGAGAGGCAACAAGCAGAAGAGATTTGTTTGGGCCAAGAAACACAAGGAATGGACATTAGACCAGTGGAAATCTGTGCTTTGGTCTGATGAGTCCAAATTTGAGATCTTTGGTTCCAACCGCCGTGTCTTTGTGAGACGCAGAAAAGGTGAACGGATGGATTCCACATGCCTGGTTCCCACTGTGAAGCATGGAGGAGGAGGTGTGATGGTGTGGGGGTGTTTTGCTGGTGACACTGTTGGGGATTTATTCAAAATTGAAGGCACACCGAACCAGCATGGCTACCACAGCATCCTGCAGCGACATGCCATCCCATCCGGTTTGCGTTTAGTTGGACCATCATTTATTTTTCAACAGGACAATGAGCCCAAACACACCTCCAGGCTGTGTAAGGGCTATTTGTCCAAGAAGGAGAGTGATGGAGTGCTGCGGCAGATGACCTGGCCTCCACAGTCACCGGACCTGAACCCAATCCAGATGGTTTGGGGTGAGCTGGAGCGCAGAGTGAAGGCAAAGGGGCCAACAAGTGCTAAACACCTCTGGGAACTCCTTCAAGACTGTTGGAAAACCATTTCAGGTGACTACCTCTTGAAGCTCATCGAGAGAATGCCAAGAGTGTGCAAAGCAGTAATCAGAGCAAAGGGTGGCTATTTTGGAGAAACTAGAATATAAAACATGTTTTCAGTTATTTCACCTTTTTTTGTTAAGTACATAACTCCACGTGTTCATTCATAGTTTTGATGCCTTCAGTGAGAATCTACAATGTAAATAGTCATGAAAATAAAGAAAACGCATTGAATGAGAAGGTGTGTCCAAACTTTTGGCCTGTACTGTACATCCAGCTGCCGCTGGTGTCAGACCCAGGAAGATCTGGCCCACTGGACACTCATATGGGGTTCCCTCCTATGGTGTCTGGAAAAGCATGAAAAAGTATGGAAAGTGATTTTGATTATGTCCAAGTCGTGACAATTATGAAAAAAGAAGAGCGAGTATGGAAAGTATATCTGTTGCTTGTATTTACAGTTTTCTAAAAAGCAATTTTCTAAAGAGCAAAACTCAAAAATTGCAATCATAAAACATAGTTTTAACATATTTACCTTGTCCTGTACAGAGCCAAATTCCAACTTCCAGCTTGATCACATCCTTCATCCTTCCCTTTCTCTCAGCCTTTCTGCTGCTAACACTCTGCAGGAGCTCTCCAGTTGTAATCCCTCAGCAAGCAGGTCCTTCACCAAACCTGCAATGTTTTCCCTGTCCTCAGAATGTATACAGGAGATCATCACAGATACTTCCGCGTCAAAATGTGTGTTCACTTTATCGTTCACAGATATTGACAGATTATCAAGACAGATATTGGTCTCATTTCATTGGACCAAGAAAGGGTATTTGATTGCATTGAACACTTCTACTGCTGGAAGACTCTGGAGTTTGTTTTTTTTTTTGGCTTCAGGCAAAGGTTTTATTGCCATGATCAAGGTTTTGTATCCAGAACACTGAGTGTACTGAAGATTAACAGAGATCTGAGTGCCCTTTGCAAAGTAAATAGAGGCATTTCACAGGGCTGCTCTTTCTCGGAAATGTTATATGCAATCTCTATTGAACCAGTGTTAATACAACAAACAATTTAACCAAATTAGGAATTGTATTGAGGGATTGCTATTACCAAACTGTGTGAGAAAACCTATTTGAAAGCTTATGCAGATGATTTAACTGTCTTTGTCAAAAGAAGTTAAGCAGATGTTGAAAAACTAAATAATGAATTTAATGAATTCGGTGTGATTTCTGCAAAGGTGTAAAATACAAATACAGGGGAATACATGAGGGAGTATTCTGAAATGTCACTGAAGAAGAACAAAGTACAAGTTAGACAAACATTGTGTAAGCAGCAGTTACCAAACAACACATAAAGTAATCATTTATCAAAAGCTGCAGACAAATAATAAAAAAAAACTTCTGAAATGGAATGTCGTTCATTGCCTCCAACAGCTCTGATGGGTATACAGCCAGTTCATGAACAAACAAATAGCAGCAAGACACCTTCTCTCTTTCTTTCATTGCAGACGAATTGGAAAAGCATTGTGAAGCATTAGCGGTTGGAAATAGGACTGGTGTTTTTTTGTTTTTTTAAAAGCTTGACAGGGAATTTATCACAAAAAAAGAAATGGTTTTAACTATCTGTGAGGTTTGCTGGCATGGAACCACCTGCTGAATGTATACAGAAACTGCAGGCGTTCTTTAGGATACCTGTAGAAAATGACCTCTAGTGACCTCTAGGAGAATCACAGCCTCATCAAACTTTACAGACACAAACTAGAGAGCGAGGCCGTTCAGAGAGGCTCTGCCTCTCCAGCTGGACTGACAATAAGGATCAGTTTCTGACACATATCCTGGACAAAATGCACGCCACCCAACTGCTGAAAAATGCAGTTCTTACAGAAATCTACCTGAGGTTTTGACACCAAATCAAAGCATGAATTTTTCTGTGGTGTTCCTCAAGGTCTTGGTATCCTAATATGGTATTCTTTCTCTCTCTCTCTCTCTCTCTCTCTCTCTCTCTCTCTCCAGAGTCTGTGAGGCTGGTGAATGGGAAGAGTCTGTGCTCAGGCAGAGTGGAGGTGAAGTCTGGCCAGTCGTGGTCCTCAGTGTGTGAAGCTGACTTTGACCAGCAGGATGCACAGGTGCTCTGTAGGGAGCTCAGCTGTGGGGCTCCTTCAGTCCTCCTGGGGGCGCTCTATGGAGAAGCGGAGGCTCCAATGGGGACCAAAGAGTTCCAGTGTGAAGGCAGCGAGTCCTCTCTCCTGGACTGTGGAAGCTCAGGCTCAACTAGAAACACCTGCTCACCTGGCAAAGCTGTTGGACTCACCTGCTCAGGTAGCAGAGGAGCTGCAGCTCCCATCTGACTTCATTCATGTTCACATCAAAGGAACTTTAATGCTTTTACTAATTCATGTCTTGTCTCTGATCAGAGCCTGATGATGTCAGGTTGGCGGGAGGAGACAGCCGCTGTGCTGGTACACTGGAGGTGAAAAATCTTGGAGAGTGGGAACCAGTGTTGTTTTCAGGCTCAGAGCAGAGCATGCAGGAAGCAGCTGCAGTGTGCAGAGATCTGGACTGTGGTGCTGTTGTTTCAAAAAAAAAAAAAACAGACCCGTCATTTAGGCTTATACCTGTGTCGGAGCTCACATTCTCCTGTCTTCAGTCTGGATCAAGAATGAGGGAATGTATAGACATGAGGTCTTCAACTGCTTCTTCCACTCTGGAGATCACCTGCTCAGGTAATATCGTCAATGACTATGTTTACATGTGCAAAATATTTACCCTTATTGTGAAAAACACAATATTCCCTCCAAGCTGTCTATGTGGCTAATGAAGGTGAATATTCCACTAATATCCCCGTTTACATGCAGCCATGCAAACTTCGATTTGCTTGATGGTGTGAACATAGTCTCCGTCCCTCATTCCTTCAACCACGTTATTGAAAATGTCAACGTTGCGATATTTGCGCAAATCTGAAAACCTGTTGACACCAGAGTCTTTCATATTGTTTAAAATCAGGTGTGTTTCTCCGTCCGACCAGAAATCCTGGCTTTTCTTTTGTGAATGCATCTCTACCCCTGCCTTGTTGGCTAGTTGGTTTATTTTCTACACACACAGCTGACCGAAAACAGGCAAGAGGCAGTTCCTTGCCCCTTCTCTCCTCTTTCCTCCTGCCTGTGGCCCAGAATCTCAATCGCCATCTTTGAGGATGCCTCAATTCCTAAGGTGCATCTGGAGGAGCGATGAGTGAGGAGGAACAGGTGCATCCTTGGTGGAAGTCGTTTTTTCCCCACATACTCTATTTTCTGACACATATCACCAGACCCACAAGTGTGGAAGAGCCCCTGCCTGCCCAAACTGCACATTCAACTTCAATTTCAGGTTCAACTCATTTATCCACTGCAGCAGAGAGCCCAGCCCTCTCAACCCTGCAGGAATAATGGAATAAACTGAGCCTGAACCGATGCAATCGGGTTGAGTCTGACAGGGTTTGGGTTGAGAATTGCAAACCCTAGTGTTCAGACATTTACATTTTTCTCATATAATTAGTTTCAAGAATGAGTTTCAGCTTTTGCTGTCCATGTAGGGTTGAATCAAGATCAACTGGATTCTTTGTAGATTCTTTAAGTTGTTTCACTCTTTAAGTTGTTTCACTTCTCCTCAAAGAAGCTTCTCCAGCTCTGACAGACGGGTGGGGAGTCCCAGCTGGTTAACCTGCGGGGACGTTCTCCAGGTGGTTGGAACCACTGGATCGTTCGTGCTCCTCCCTGTTGTGATGAGCTGTGACCTGAGGATCTGGGCCAGGATTAGGGTTAGGGTTAGGGTTAAGTTAGGGTTAGGGTCTAACCCTAACCCTAACCTGGGTGCAACCTACTTATTAGCAGGCATGGAGTAATCCCATGACAGGACTGGCAACCAAAAACACTTTGAAAAAAAAAAACAAAACAAAGCAGATGCAGAGGTAGACAGCGAGTTGTGAGCGTACTCAACCCAAATGAAGTTCTTACTCCAGGTGACCGGGATTCTGGGAAATGAGACAGCGTAGCGTGGTTTCCAGCCCCAGATTCAGCCGCTGCGTCTGGGCGTTAGACTGGGATGATAAGCGGAGGAGAGGCAGACCATGGCACCCAGGAGGGAACAGAAAACCTTCCAGCTGATCTTATAACCAGAGAAACTTAGCTGAGCTAGAGCTGACATTACTGTCCCACTGCAAATCAGAGTAATGCGCGCGTGTGTGTGTGTGTATGTGTGTATGTGTGTGTGTGTATCGGGTGGTATTTCTATAAACTGTGGGTCTCTGAAGCCTTTTGACACTGTAACTGTGGTTAAGCGCATCAATCTCTCTCCCTCCAGAGTCTGTGAGGCTGGTGGATGGGAAGAGTCTGTGCTCAGGCAGAGTGGAGGTGAAGTCCGGCCAGTCGTGGTCCTCAGTGTGTGAAGCTGACTTTGACCAGCAGGATGCACAGGTGCTCTGTAGGGAGCTTGGCTGTGGGGCTCCTTCTATCCTCCAGGGGGCGCTCTATGGAGAAGCGGAGGCTCCAATGGGGACCAAAGAGTTCCAGTGTGAAGGCAGTGAGTCCTCTCTCCTGGACTGTGGAAGCTCAGGCTCAGCTAGAAACACCTGCTCACCTGGCAAAGCTGTTGGACTCACCTGCTCAGGTAGAAGAGGAGCTGCAGCTCCCATCTGACTTCATTCATGTTCACATCAAAGGAACTTTAATGCTTTTACTAATTACCGTCTTGTCTCCGATCAGAGCCTGTCAGGTTGACGGGAGGAGACAGCCGCTGTAATGGCACACTGGAGATGAAACACCTGGGAGTCTGGAGGCCAGTGGATGTCTCATACATTCCATTGGGTGTGAAGTCTGAGTTGGACCTGAAGACAACAGCTGCCATATGCAGAGAGCTGGACTGTGGCTTTCCTGTTTCATCAGAGAGGAGAAGTGTTTCCTTATCAAAAACTGTGTGGCATGTAAGATATTCATGTTATCAGTCTGGATCCTCACTGAATGATTGTTTACAGATGGAGTATCAGTCCACTGACACCTTTGGCATCACCTGCTCAGGTAATATCATCAATGGTGTCACACACACACACACACACACACACACACACACACACACAGACACACGCGCGCGCACACACACACACACACACACACACAGTCTTCTCCTGATGTGTCCTTTAGTAAGCAGTCTAACTGCTGCAGTAGAGACTGTGTTGTACTGGTCACACTGCAAAAACTCAAAATCTTACCAAGAATATTTGTCTTGTTTCCAGTCAAAATGTCTTATTTCTAGTCAAAATATCTCATTACACTTAAAAAAAAAAAAAAAAAGACATGATCACTGTATGATTAAAAATGTGGTTCAATATGTATGATAGCAATCACTTCAGGGTGTCGGGTCAGGACACTATTTGGTGTTTAGGTGGAGTGCGGAAATGAGATGCAGAACCGGAAGATAGAGTTTAGATGATTTATCTTGAATTAAGTACGGATGTGTGTGGTTATGAAACAAGAAAAAACAACAATACAGACTTATGAATAATTCAAGCCTAGAACAGACGGTAGTTGTGAATCTAAGGTAGGCATTAGGGATGTCCTGATCACACTTTTTGCCCCTGAGTCCGAGTCCTTTGATTTTGAGTATCTGCCGATACCGAGTCCCGATCCAATACTTTGGCAATGCGGTATGTTTCTCAGGTAGGCGAATCATGTTTGTTGTGTTGAAGGTGCATTTTTCCTTCCCATCGCGCGAAATCTCTATCTTGCAGACATTGCATGTTGCTGTAGCACTGCTTTCGCTTTCCGCTTTAAAATATTTCCAAACGGCAGACATTTGAGACGCTTGTCTTGTCAGTTTTTCAAAACGGCTTTCTGAGCCTCATACCTGTGAGCAGCTCATGGCTCAGCTCACTGCCACTGACGCATGAAGGCACGCCCACTCATAGAAATACACAGTGCTAGAAGCTTCGTTGCCGACTCCGTGACATTGAATATGTGGCATAGGGCTGACGCGACTAGCTCTAGTCTGTGTATTTCTATGCGCCCACTCTCCACACGTGTAGTGTTTACAACATGGACGTGACATTACGCATAGAGATGGGATTTATGGCTCTTTGAAGGGAGCCGGATCTTGAGGATCCGTTCCTTTCAAAGAGCCGTTCAAAAGACTGGCTCATTTTTATATTTATTTATTTTTAACCCATTAAGACCTAAACATTCCACATGAGACTAACAGGGTGGTATCAGACTGTACTGGATGCTAAGAAGGTGTGGGTTAATATATCGATCAGAATCATTCAAACTTGGATATCCCATGTATATTCTATTGGTGGGATATCTGATTTTGACTTATCCTGAAATAATGATAATTTAATTTGGCAAAGGTCTGTGTGGACATTTGTAAACATTCCACAGGGTGGCGCGGCACCACATCCCACTGCTTTGACAATAAGATCACTATTTTGGATTTATCCATTGTATTAAATGGGTGTGTGTGTGTGTGTGTAAATAAACCTTGAATTAATGTTATCCATGCAATACCTAAAAAAGCTAAGCAGGGTACAATGAAGTCCCATGTAAAACAGCTTTTACTTTTACTGCAAAATAGAAAAAGAACAAACCTGCACAAGTCCATAAGAGGTGGACTAAATTTTGCACCAGCTAGATTTAAATTTCTGATCCGTGTCATTATGTTCAAAGCTTGATTAGAAAATAAAGTATAGTTTTCCCCAAATACCACTGGTCTATGCCTGCCAAGAGGGTGAGGATAGCAGAACCAGGGCAAGACCTGTCTTAGACACGCCCTACCTGTCTCTGATTGGCCTAGAGCTCAATGCCTTGAACATAACTGGTGAACAACCACTCCACGACTGTCCGAAACTGTAAGCTCCACAAGATTCTTGGCCAGTAAGGACTGGCCAAAAAAATCACACACGACTCCTTCTTCTTTCTTTTTGTTCACAACATGCAAAAATGACCAAATGCACTGAAATTAATGGAAGCAGAGTGAATTAAAGCAAAAAACAAAGAAATTGGGAACTGGCTCGTTCACTTCAAAGAGCCGTACAAAAGAATCGACTTGTTCGCGAACGACCCATCACGAATTATGCAACATTACATTAATAGGCCTACATCAGTGATCCGGACCTTTTCCACCCGATTCCGATCCTTTGAAAATTACGTGATCGGGCCCAATTTCCGATCATAGTATCGGATTGGGGACATCCCTTGTAGGCATAGACATATACAGCTAACAGCTAGCATACGAAGCTAGCCAGTTAACAAATAACATATCAACCATGGCAAACGAGAATTGCTAACAACTAGCATCCAACATCTGAACTCCAAACTGCACAATATGTGGATCCCAAACACTGTAACAGTCACTAATCAATTGTCATCTAGTGTATAAGTGTACAAACGTTAGGAAATGGCAAGAAAATACACAGCATAGAGATAAACTGTAGCTAGCAAATATGGAAAAATATGGACGCACACTGAAGGAAAAGGAATCACCAAACTCAGAGTTAATTAGAATCTTGCCATGCAGCCATCTTCAGCATGAGGCACTCTGCTGCATTCAGGGGAACATCAAGCGACTTTGGGTACCCTGAAAAGCGCTATACAAATGTCATGTATTATGATTATTATTTTTTTTATGACCATCTAATATAGTTTCATCATTACATAGACACTTACATTTAACCTTCTTATCTCTTTTTTTTTTAATTTTTTTTTGACAGTGTGTTGATTTTTAATTTATGTTTCCAAAGTTACAGTAATACCTGTTATACAGTGTTTGTCTTTTTTTTTTTTAATAATTTTTTTTAAAATTTATGTCGTACATACACAGAACATACATTATTATTATTATTATTATTATTATTATTGTTATTATTACCATGCAGGGTAGGAAATCTGAATGCTGAGTTCAGGGGGGAAAACACACAGTAGGATGGCCGTTTTTACAATCACCGAAGAAATAACAATATTCACTTGTTTCAAGCTAATTTTCAATTATTTCAAGCAAATTTTCACTTGAAACAAGTGAAAACTGTCTAAAAACAAGTTACTTCTGAGGTGATTGTGTCAATTTTTTTTTTAAGTGTAGGCTAATGAGATATTTTGACTTGAAATAAGACAAATATTCTTGGTAAGATATTGAGTTTTTGCGGTGCAGCTCCCAGTAAAATCCAGTGGACAGTCATGTTGTTGATGACTTTGTGTCAGGGTGTGATGAACTCTTCCTGCAGCTGAATGTTGTCAGATCTCAGGACATGGGAAGAGACTTCAGGAGGTTCCGACTCATTTACAATCCTGCTGTAATAAAACACAAGCAAACTGAACTGGTAGGCAAGTGAAAATATCTGACAGCTGTTGTGGTCTGCAAACTTTGCTTTGGAGTTTTTAGGTTTACATTGAAATTCTGATTTACTTTATCCCCAGTGACACTGAATCTGTTGTGACATTTTATATTGAACCTGGTCTGGCAGAATAACAGCAGACTGGGCAGCTTGGTGAAATCAACCAGTGAGGTTACTGGTGTAAAGCAGACACAACTAACTGGGATCATGAAGAGGCCTGTGGTGAGGAAGGCCAAGGCTCTTCTGTCCCGGTCAAACCCTGAGAGGACACATTTGAGATTCAGAGAGCTGAAACTCAAGAGGAAAACAAACAGGGATTCAGATCTAGGAAACAAGACATTGGCATGGATGAAAAAAAAATGAAACAGAAAAACAAAACAGTGGCATCAAAAAACTGCCTATAGTCGGGTTTCCATCCAAATATATCACAAATTTTAAACAAATTTTCAGAAAATTACTGAAACAAAATGCAAATTTATGTGCTTTCCATCCACTTCTGTTATGTGAATATTTGGAGTCACCAATCTCTCTCTCTCTCTCTCTCTCTCTCTCTCTCTCTCTCTCTCTCTCTCTCTCTCTCTCCCTCCAGAGTCTGTGAGGCTGGTGAATGGGAAGAGTCTGTGCTCAGGCAGAGTGGAGGTGAAGTCTGGCCAGTCGTGGTCCTCAGTGTGTGAAGCTGACTTTGACCAGCAGGATGCACAGGTGGTCTGTAGGGAGCTTGGCTGTGGGGCTCCTTCTGTCCTCCTGGGGGCGCTCTATGGAGAAGCAGAGGCTCCAATGGGGACCAAAGAGTTCCAGTGTGAAGGCAGTGAGTCCTCTCTCCTGGACTGTGGAAGCTCAGGCTCAGCTAGAAACACCTGCTCACCTGGCAAAGCTGTTGGACTCACCTGCTCAGGTAGAAGAGGAGCTGCAGCTCCCATCTGACTTCATTCATGTTCACATCAAAGGAACTTTAATGCTTTTACTAATTACTGTCTTGTCTCCGATCAGAGCCTGATCATGTCAGGTTGGCGGGAGGAGACAGCCGCTGTGCTGGTACACTGGAGGTGAAACACCTGGGAGTCTGGAGGCCAGTGGATGAATCAGGTTTTGAGCTGAACCTAAAGGCAGCCACTGCAGTGTGCAGACAGCTGGGCTGTGGCTCTGCTGTCTCAGCAGAGAGGAGAAAGGATCCCTCGCAGGAATATAAGTGGTATCTCAGCTCCTCCTGTTTACTGTCTGGATCTACACTGAGGGAGTGTGTCTACTTACCAGAATTGAAGCCCTTTTTCTACCTGGAGATCATCTGCTCAGGTATCTGTGAAGGTTCTCAGTCATCCAGGTCAGGCCACTGGATGTTTGTGTAGGTCCTTGAAGATGTTTCACCTCTCACCTGAGAGATTTCTTCAGTTCTGACAGACTGGTGGGGAGTCCCAGGTACACTATATTACCAAAAGTATTCGCTCACCCATTCAAATGATCAGAATCAGGTGTCCTAATCACTTGGCCTGGCCACAGGTGTATAAAATCAAGCACTCAGGCATGCAGACTGTGAAACAAGACATTTGTGAAAGAATGGGCCGCTCTCAGGAGCTCAGTGAATTCCAGTGTGGAACTGTCATAGGATGCCACCTGTGCAACAAATCCAGTCGTGAAATTTCCTCGCTCCTAAATATTCCACAGTCAACTGTCAGCTCTATTATAACAAAATGGAAGCGTTTGGGAACAACAGCAACTCAGCCACGAAGTGGTAGGCCACGTAAAGTGACGGAGAGGGGTCAGCGGATGCTGAAGCGCATAGTGCAAAGAGGTCGCCGACTTTCTGCACAGTCAATTGCTACAGAGCTACAAACTTCATGTGACCTTCAGATTAGCCCAAGTACAGTACGCAGAGAGCTTCATGGAATGGGTTTCCATGGCCGAGCAGCTGCAGCCAAGCCACACATCACCAAGTGCAATGCAAAGCGTCGGATGCAATGGTGTAAAGCACGCCGCCACTGGCCTCTAGAGCAGTGGAGACGCGTTCTCTGGAGTGATGAATCACGCTTTTCCATCTGGCAATCTGATGGACGAGTCTGGGTTTGGAGGTTGCCAGGAGAACGGTACATTTCAGACTGCATTGTGCCGACTGTGAAATTTGGTGGAGGAGGAATTATGGTGTGGGGTTGTTTTTCAGGAGCTGGGCTTGGCCCCTTAGTTCCAGTGAAAGGAACTTTGAATGCTTCAGGATACCAAAACATTTTGGACAATTCCATGCTCCCAACCTTGTGGGAACAGTTTGGAGCGGGCCCCTTCCTCTTCCAACATGACTGTGCACCAGTGCACAAAGCAAGGTCCATAAAGACATGGATGACAGAGTCTGGTGTGGATGAACTTGACTGGCCTGCACAGAGTCCTGACCTGAACCCGATAGAACACCTTTGGGATGAATTAGAGCGGAGACTGAGAGCCAGGCCTTCTCGACCAACATCAGTGTGTGACCTCACCAATGCGCTTTTGGAAGAATAGTCAAAAATTCCTATAAACACTCTCCTAAACCTTGTGGACAGTCTTCCCAGAAGAGTTGAAGCTGTAATAGCTGCAAAAGGTGGACCGACATCATATTGAACTCTATGGGTTAGGAATGGGATGGCACTTCAGTTCATAGTATGAGTAAAGGCAGGTGAGCGAATACTTTTGGTAATATAGTGTATGTCAGCCTGGGTGGGCTTAGGAGGGAACGACAGTTGTTGGTGTCACAAGAGGCCAAGAGCGAATGGTTGAACCTCCTGTGAGGGAATGACAGGACAGTATTGTAGATGATGTCTGAGACCTCCTCCTCTGTTGGGATATGGTTTCTCTGGCTTCACATAGATCACTACCTTCACTCCTCTTTTCAACTATTTTATAGAGTCCCGACCTGATGGTTGTCTAGATAAGTGGTGCAGTTTTCTGGCTGTCCTGTCTTATTCTCCATACCATCCTGAGGCTACACATCAGTGAAACTAAAGACTCAGGTTGGTGACCCCTCTTGTGACTCCAACAACAGCCAGGAGCACCAACCGGGCCGTGGTACCGGTGGGCTGGATAACGTCCCTGCAGAGGTTCAAATCCCCGCCAGTCAGTCAGAGCTGAGGAAGTCTCTTGGATGGGAGATGATACATCTTCAAGCATCTGCACACAAGTCCAGTTCAACCTCTTGGATCTGCTCAGATAGCACAATCAATGACACGCCTATAGTTTTGATTTTTCATTAGTTTTTATTTTTTGTTTTCCGTTCAGTTTGTTTTCCAGAGTGGGTTTGTTCATTTCAGTTTAGTTTTTATTATTTAAAAATGTTTACTTTTAGTTTAGTTTTTATTATTTTCAGTATTAGTTTAAGTTTTATTTATTTTGTTTATTTATTTTTTATTATAAGATGTGGATGTTTGTCAAGGTCTAGGGTCTACATTCAAGAAATTCAGAATACGTATCAGAATAAAACCGCAACACTTTATGAAAGCAGTTTATTCACCACAGACGGTCTTTGTATGTTTTTGTTTTAGTTTAGTCAGTTTTTTAAGTACAAAATATCAAACCAGGTTTTTTTTTTGCACTGGTCAGGAGGTACTGCTAAAAATATTTGCTGACTGCTGAGGGCTAGTGAGAGCTGGTTCACTGCTGTTCCACACCGTATTCCCAGTCCGGCTCTATTCAGTCCAATCTGATCCGATCCAATCCAGTCCAGTCCAATCCAATCCATTTCAATTCAATTCAATCCAATCCAATCCAATCCAATTCAATTTAAGTCAATTCAATTTGTTTTGCATCATATCATAACAGAAGTTATCTCAAGGCACTTTACAGAGAGCCAACAGATTTTGGCCAATCCCATGAACCCGAGCAGAACCCGGTCATCTGCCTCAACCAGAGGGGCTGAGAGAGAGAGAGAGAGAGAGAGAGAGAGAGAGAGAGAGAGAGAGAGAGAGAGAGAGAGAGAGAGAGGATTCAGTAAAAATGAGAACTTGAATGAATGCAGGAAGGATGAATGGAGGGAGGATGATAAATGAAGGAGAAATTTGTTCATGTCTTCACAGCACAGTAAAAAGAGGGAGAATTATGAACTATTTAACTTCTGAACATGAAGTCTAACTAACATCTTATTATACATTAATGTAAAGCAACCTTTATGAAAAAAAGCACAGAGCCGGGGTGGAGTGATGTCAGCGGGACACACTGTGATATCGGTCTGGGACAGTAGCTTTAAAGGAGGCAGATAGTCGACCCAAAAAAAAAAAAAAAAAAAAAAAAAAGTATATATATATATATATATATATATATATATATATATATACACACACACACACACACATATTTATATATATGTGTGTGTGTGTGTGTGTGTGTGTGTGTGTGTGTGTGTATTATCTAGAAGAGAAAGAAAAATATATATTTTTTTTTTCTAGAAGAGAGGTGTGTTACAGTCATGTAAAGCTGGTTGTTGCCATGTCTCTGCAGGTCAGCAGGGGGCAGCAGTGAGCGTCCAGACGGGTCGCCCGGCTTCCACATAACCAAGAATTTAAAGGCCCGTGCCAGTGATGCTGCAGGTTTAACATAATATCTACAAAATGTTTCTGCTAATCTTTTCCTAGATCAAGCAGTTGTATTTTAGAACTCTGAAAGCATTTTTCTTACCTTGTATCAGCCAGCTGGTTTCCATTTATTCACACTGTCTGAAAATCAACGCATTTTCATTTCAAGTTGTGAAATCTTTAATAATTCTGCACGATTTGCAACACATTTTGCTGAAATGTAAAGCTGTAATAAATGGTCAAAATATTCAAAATTACTGGTGTGGTGTTTTAAGTGGAATTATAAAAAAAAAAAAAAGAATTCAGTAATCCATTGTTATGTTAAGACCACTGTCTTTTCAAACTTTGCTTTTGTTAAATTAAATTCTGGGAAATAAAAACCTCACCAGCTCAGTGGGTCCCTGTGAGGCGAAGGTCACAGGTGTGATTCTGGGGGTGTGAAAGCACCTCGTGTTAATCAAGCTCCGTCCAACATGTGGTGAAACCATCCATTTTATCACTCACCACATTTAACCAGTAGGTGCGTAACGTAAAGACTGACTTTGAGCTGAGAGTGAAGAGTCCATTATGTTGCAGCCTCTCTGCAGTGTGGAAGGAAGATGCATCAAAGTGCATCTTGCTGCAAAATACAAAATGCAAACAACAGTATCAAAATAAAATACAAAATACTGATGCCGGGAATTGTCAAATACATGTATTTTGTATTTTCCAAACACAGGAAAATACATTTGTAACACTGAACGTTGTGAATTTCTACAAATCAGCAGAACATGCAGATTTTTTTTTTTTTTTTTTTTTTTTAGCCCTGCAGGCAGAAGAACAGGAAGTGGAATGCTACTGCACATGCATCTGCCTGTAAATGTACACGTTTCACCCAGGCATGAATACACATCAGTTTACTGCTCAGCCTCTCATGCTTCAGCAGAGCATCACTACCAGGCCCTGTCCTCAAAGCGTCTTGACATCCGATCGCTCAGGACACATTTGGAGGCCTGGGACGCTTTCCTGTGCTCTCCTGTGGAACTGTCAGCTGATGGATCAAATTAAAGTGAAGTGCAGCTCGGCTATAAAGCAGCTGCTTCATGAAGAACAACACAAACTGTCCACCTGCAGGGGGCGCTACAGGGGAGCAGGAGGAGCTCAGCGGCCCTTCATAAGACAGGAGCTCCCCTACAAATGTGAGAAATTTTATGAGGTCTCTAGAAGGTGTATTGACAATATGCAGGTGTTGTTTTTCTCCATATAAAGTTCAGAGTCAGCAGCCTTTCTTAAATATTCCCTCTAACCTCAGACGCACTTGAGCGACCACCCAGTTTCCCCTCTTAGATCAACAAAGTGTTTCTGACTCTGATACTGGTAGAGGGATATTACAGAAATATTACAGGCTACAATGTGAATGTGTGTTCATTTCACCATCATCTGAGTTTAGTTTTTTTTTTTTTTAAATCTGGTCTGTCATTTCTGACTCACATGAGAGCCACAACACTGGAAGAGGCTCCGCCCACCTGCACATTCAAACGCACCAGTTCAACTTCAGGTTCAGCTTCATTGATCCACCTCAGCGGAGAACCTGAGCCTCTCAAACCAGCAGTCCTGTCCAGTCCAGTCAAGTCCTGTCCTGTCCTGTCCGACTCATGTGAAAGAGTGAAATGATAAAATCTGCTTTCATTTTAGTCATGCAGCACGACGCTCATCACTGTGTGGTCCAACGTCCTGAGCAGACACGACGGAGAACTGCCCAGCATCACGAAAAATACTGAAACCACCACAGCGTCACGATGTTTAGTGACTGTAACGTTTAGCTAACTGGCTTTGCTGTGTAATGCAAAAGAGAAGATGCGATATTTTACATTAAGACGACTGAACATCTTCAGAGAGACGTCAGAGAGAGACAGAGAGAGAGAGAGAGAGAGAGAGAGAGAGAGAGAGAACTGCTGATCCTCTGAAGGGTAAATTAGGTCGGTGCAGCAGCCACAGTAGCACAAAAACAACATCATCATACATGGAAGAACGACACCTACATGAGGTAATGCAGAAATACTGAAAACCTAAAATTATTCAGAGAAGGAATTTCTCAGAATTTCACTGATTAAAGCTGTAAATTTACAAGAAAAAAATACAAGAAATTTGTGAGGAAAAACCTTTTTCTTGCATTTTTCTTTTTCCACTTGTGCTGCCCCCTGCTGGCCGTGTCTCAGGCCTGCAGCTGATCCCCTCAGCAGATTCTACTCTGACATGGGATTCAGGAACAAGGAGATCCTGCTGATCTGAGCCCAGAATCAGCAGATTGTTTTCTTCTGAATCGGCCCAAGTCACAGCAACGTCTCTTCAGAGTCCAGATGCTGAGGAGGAGATTGGGGTTCTGGACTCAGACCAGCAGGATTTCCTTCAGACTGGATCCCACAGGAGGAGAACAAACTGGTTTTCAATTTGTGACTTTATATTGTCACAAGTGGTCATTGTCATAAATTTGACGTTTTTTTTTTTTTTTTTTTTTTTTTTTTAATAGATTTACTACTGAGAATTTCTGAGTTTTGTTCTCATAAATTTATGACTTTAGAATTTAAGAATTTGAGGGTATTTCCTTGTAAATTTACCACTTTAATCTCAGGGAATATCCAAGTTTTTTCTTGCAAATTTACACCTTTAATCTGGAAAATTCTGAGTTTATTTCCTGGAATATAACCCCCCTGATGTGTCGTTCTGACCCTGATGTCTATAGCAGGAGGATTCAAAAATAAAAATTCTTGGAAAAAGTGAAAAGAAAAAAAAATCTATCTCCCCTCTTGCTTGTTTGTTTGCTTGTTCCCTGACAGGAACCACTTGGTTTAAGTTGAGTTGAGTTGAGTACTTTTATTGTCAGAATCTCTTCCGAAATTTTTCTTGCGTCCGAGACACTTGTTTCTCAGTGTGGGTGTGTGTATGTGTCTTTGTGTTGTATGTATTCGAACAGTGTGTACACCTGCCACAGCCTCCTGTTGTTAAATTCTGAGACAAATGTAATTCTATTATCATAAGTTTTGATAACGTTAGTAGGTTCAAGTAAAGCATTGCAATTATGTTGTTTAGCTTTGTTGTAAGCCTTTGTTATTGTGCTTTCTTTGTGTCCTCTTTCTTTGAAGCGTCTGTGCATGTCCTGTGCTTTTAAAGTAAAATCTTCTTCACTGCTACAGTTTCTTTTTAGATGCAGGAATTGCCCATAAGGGATGTTTTCAATCATCCTCTTTCGATGGTGGCTCTTTGCATGCAAGACTGTGTTTCTGTCTGTGGGCTTGCAGAAGATGGTGGTTCCAATTTTACCTGTGTCTTTGACTGTGATGAGCAGATCGAGGAAGTGTATCTGCGTCTTGCTGTGTTCCATGGTGAACTTCAGAGATGGATGTGTGCTGTTGATGTAGTCCTTGAAAGCAAAGAGATCATTCTCATTTCCTGTGAAGCACAAAAGAACGTCATCAATGTAACGTTTCCAGAAGAGGACGTGTTGCAGGAGTGGATTAGCTTCCTTATTGTTAATAAAGTGGTGCTCCCAGAGACCCATAAAAAGGTTTGCATAGTTAGGGGCAAAAGTTGCTCCCATTGCTGTACCTTGGATTTGCTTGTAGAATTTTTTTTTTTTTATCAAACATGAAATAGTTGGATTTTAACACAAACTCAGAAAAGTCCAGTAATAGCGCTGAAGGGACATCACAGGGTTGTTGTTCAAGGTAATGTGTCAGTGCCCTTAATCCATCGTCATGTGGTATGTTGCTGTATAGGCTTTCAACGTCAAAAGAGACCAGATATGCTTCTTTAGGGATAGTGATGTCTGTCAGCAAGCGAATCACATCCCTAGTGTCCATAAGATATGACGGGAGAGTTTTTACAATGTCTTTTATGAAATAGTCCACAAATTGACTTAAGGGCTCTGATATAGAGTTGTTGCTAGATATGATAGGTCTACCTGGGGGCTGACTGAGCCGTTTGTGGACTTTGGGTAACAGATAAAACACAGGTGTGGATGGGTGATCAACTTTGAAGAAATCATATTGTTTTTGGGCTATCCAGTTGTTCTTCAGTGCTTTATCTTGTCTCTTTTTTCTTTAAAGGATTCTCTAGGGTCTGCAGGTAGTGGCTGATAGAATGTTCCATTATTCAGCTGCTTTGTTGCTTCAGCCACGTAATCTTGTGTATTCTGAACAACAATAGAGCCGCCCTTATCTGCCCTCTTAATAATTATGTTTGGGTTGGAGCGTAGTTCATTGATGGCTTGTCTTTCAATAAAGCTGATGTTCTGAGTTTTACTGATATTATTCTTTTTTAAAAGTTTTGCCAGATCGTTCTCTACCAATTTACTGTATGTGGCGAGTGTAGAGTTAGATAGATAGATAGATAGATAGATAGATAGATAGATATACTTTACTGATCCCAACCAGGGAAATTCTGGTGTTCCAGCAGCAACAGTAGAAACATATAATAAAGATAAATAAAAAAGAATAAAGGCTAAATATATTCAATGAAGACTATAAAGATTAAAAACTAAAATATACAATAAGGGCTGACCTAAGGAAAAGAGATATGAGATGTGATAATATACAGATGGTAATGAATATGACAATATACAGATGGAATTGAAGTATATACATGATTGTATAGATAAGGAGGGTTAGCATGAAACCACGAGAACCAAGAACCAAGTGGCAGAACCCGACGCCCGGTACTGGGATTCAGGAACTAACCAACTTGATTCAGCCTCTTATGGAATCACCACTTCCCCTCCAGTCTGAAAAACAGTGTGAATGTACATTAACCTAGGATGTAATATATAGATAATAAATAATAAATAAACAGTTAAGGTGCTGGGTAATGGAGTGCTAAAAACAGAACTATACAGCAGACAGTTGTGAGTCTCTGTCTGACAGATGTGATTTGTTGTACAGTGTGATGGCTTGTGGCAGGAATGATTTCCTGTATCTGTCCCTTCGACAGCAGAGCTGTAACAGTCTGTTGGAGAAGGAGCTCCGCTGTCTGTCCAGTGTGTGGTGGAGAGGGCAAAAGGTAGATTTCTTTTTGAACTTACTGAGGTGATCTGGAGCAGCTGCGGTGATGTCTGCTGGGGGGGCAGGTTGTTTCCGGAAGAAGTTCTTGAGGTGTAGCTGTCTGAATAATTTGTAACAGTCAACTTTCAGTTTAAATGCATTCAACTTATTAGTGGGGACAAATGTAAGGCCCCGTTTCAAGACAGATTCCTGGTATTTGGTCCATTGTTTCTACAGTCATCTGTGTAAAGTGTAAAAATAAATGGAGAGCTTACACATCCCTGGGGCGCTCCAATATTAGTTACAATAGGAGTTGAATATGTCTGGTTTAGATTATAAATCTCATCTTTAATCCTGATTTTTGCAGATGTGTGTGATGCCCATCAGATGAAGAGTCACTCTCTCCTGTCAGAAAAACGCTGCTCTCCCTGCACAAACTCTAAACTCGGTTCCTCCTCCTCCTCACTCCTTCCTTCTTCTCCTCTCTCCTTCCTCCTCCTCCTCACTCCTTCCTTCTTCTCCTCTCTCCTTCCTCCTACTCCTCACTCCTTACTTCTTCTCCTCACTCCTTACTTCTTCTCCTCACTCCTTCCTTCTTCTCCTCGCTTCCTCTGTCTTCTCCTCGCTCCTTCCTCCTACTCATGTGACAGTGTGAAATGTGTTTAGTGACTGAGAATGTATTTACAGTTTTTTTCGATTGCTTACACACTAAGAACATACTCTTAAACCAATGTGACAAAACTTGAAGTCATTGGAACTAAACCTTAAACACAGCGTGGCCATACCTTAGACACATGTGCTGCTTTAAACTGTGTTTGCAATTCTACAACACACTTCCTCCTTAACACTAGACACTATTTCCTACAGAAGACACCTCGCTCAAAAATGAAAGCATGTGGTTACAATTGAGAAAACACTTATGTTCAAAATACAAAACACATCGGGTAATTAGAAAACCCGAGACACACACATGAAAGCACTTACTTAGAAAACTGAACACCAACCAGTCAGGGCCTAAGCTCTACAAACAGACCCCAGGTCAGCCATGTTGAGTACTTTGCGTGGAGGCAGTGAGAGAAAGAGGCACAGGAAGACATCGTATGCGATGTGGATGAGATTTTGTAGCTGTACGTACTTTGATTTTGTTATATTGTTTTATTTTTGCTTTACATACTATGTATGTATGTTTATTTATGTTTGTCAAAAGGCTCTTACCATGACAAAACCTTTCAAACATGCAGCAAAAGCACATTTTGTCAGCGCCCAATGCAGCTAATCCAGCCACTCACTCACTTCATACTCAACACCAGAATGCAACACAGCCTTTTCAGTCTGAGCAGGTTCAGCCTCACTTTTTCCTGTGTGTATTGCAGTCATATTTTTTTTGACAATTTGCATAGTTACATATTTTAAAGCAAGTAGCAAAAGCCAATATTTCCCTCAAACAACTCAACTTCTGCCCAAATGAGTAGATTCCTTCAGTCAGCTCTACTGTACTGTAACACAGTTGACAGCAGAATACAAAATACAGCTGTCAGTTTGAACAAGGTTCTCCTGTGAGCTGCACATTCAAATGTGAACTTACAGTAAAGAACTGCATCCAAACTCAGAAAGACTTTGAAGTGAAATTTTTACTGTATTTATGGCAAAAACTGAAATACTGTAATTCACATACAGTATTACACAGAAAAACTCAAAGGAGTTGAAAAAAATACAGAATACAATTTATAGGCCCTTTTTTGTAGGTGCATACTGATTGATTGGTGATTGGTGGAAAGGGCAGTGATGCAGGTGCACTAGTGATTTCATAGAGATGCAGGTGCAAAAGAGTGTGAAAAATGTGTGAATCCAATGAAAAGGTATGAACACATTTGCAAAAGAAAACTTCTGCTGTGGTTTGGAAGTGAAGATGAAGACAAAGTGGATCCCAGTTTCATTATACTGGAAAAAGTGATTGAAAAAAACTGTACTGTAAAGTACAGTATACTCTATACTGTATTCAGTTTTGAGTTTACACCTTTCTTATTTATTTTTATTTTTTGGTTATTTTGCAAACAGTTGTTACTGTGAAAAATGTGCTTAATTTCTATTTTGAGCTTTCCAGAATTCTTTTTGAAGAAATAAATGAAAAGCAGTAAAAACTGCAGTGTTTTGTGTTAAGTATATTGTTGTGTTGCTACTGATGTGAAAGTGTGTTCATATTATAGAAATGCAGTAGCGGTTTTAGGCACGGGCGAAGCGGGCAGCCGCCCGGGGCGACATATTTTCATGTCACGTGGGGGGCGGCATGAGCGCAAAAAAAAAAAAAAAAAATCATCCTCGCTGCAAAGTTTTCTATTACCGTATTCATCTGAATATAAGACAATATTTTTTCCATTGAAAATGCCCTGAAAAAACGCCCTTGTCTAATATTGGGGTCTAAGCAAATACACATGTATTGTGCTTGCATATAAACCAGTAGGTAGGCTCGCCTGATGCCACAATTACCGGCGAATGGCCGCATTGCGCAGTCAATAATCAACCATGTTGTCTGTGTCATTGTCCGTTGTGCTGCTGCAGCCACGTATGAACAAAAGTTGATTTATAATGAGAGGATGGCAGTATGTGTGTGCTGCTCACCTGTCAGATCGGCAGACCTGACCGGGTGGGCGCGGCACCTGTAAGCATCAAGCCGGTGCCGCGGCCGGCCCGCCTGATGCCGACCGGTGGCTTTTTTTTATGTAAACAAGATTTTGTCCATATAAAAAGTATTTTTCCAAAAAAGGTATTTGTGCAGGTGTTGGCGCCCCTGCTCTGGGAGGGGCGAGTCTAGCCGCCAGAGGGGCACCGGTAGCGGCAGTTATCGCTTGGAAGTTCTCGCTGCACGCGCGCGCGCACAGCTAGAACGGATAGGGGCGCAAGGCAGTAATTTCGCCAGGGCGGCAACATGGGCAGAACCGCCACTGTAGAAAGGTGTATCCTTTTGTTATCAGAGTTGCATTTTGACAAAGGATTTATAAGTTTTGATGACTGAGTTTCAGTTTGCCATGAATGTGAATGGTTTATTTCCAGGTGTTGTGTCTTATTTGTGTTGTGTTTAGAGTTTTGGCACAGTGAGCAAAGCATTTGTAAAATGAGTTCAAGCAATCAAAAAAAACTGTAAGGTTTAGCAAAAAGTTTTGCAGATTGTGTCCAAGTACCTGAGCAGGCTGTTCTCATTCAACGTTCGTACAAATTCCTACGAAAAATAATGCACAAATTTTCGTGCATATTCCTACGAATTTCCAGCAGCACAAGTGATCAGCGCGCCTGCGCGAGCCCCGAAGCGAGAGCCTTAAGAAAAATGGCGGACATTCCTTTTATTCTCAGTGGAAAATGCAATATTTTAAGAGAGCTTATGCATTCAAATGCATTTTGATAACATTTCTAGCGGGAAATGTGCATTTTATTTCCAAAATCTTCGTTCAGGTAGTGTATATAATGTTTACTTTGTTAGTTATTACGAAGATTCTTTCAGGTTTCTATTGTTGCTATGGCTGTTGCTATGGACGCTGCTACCACTGTCGCTGATGTAGCTTCCGCTTGGAAGTATTTTCCTCACTGTCACCGTGGAAATCTGGGGAGGGAGGCGTGGGGTTAACCTGCTCTCACAGAAATCCGTGAAATGAGCATGACCTCCTAATAACGCATTGCGTGCTCCTCGCATGTAACCTGTTTTAATCGATTTCTATGGTTTTAATTCCGTGTGATCACCACACAAACGGTGTTCACTGAAAGTCAGCGAGATTCCGTGACGTCACGCTGTGGGTGGTAGTTCATAGATCCCGGAAGTGCAAATTTAATCGATATTCCGGAAAAAGGTCTGATTATTAGCCATAACGTTGTAACCATCCAAGGCAGACTTACCACGAGCTATGAGGATGTGTAACGATGGCATGTGCTTCAGCCGAGTCCACAAGTCCCGTATAATATCAACTTTATTTTAAGAAAACACGTTTTATTTGCGATGTCATATCACAGAGAAGCACTACATTACCCATAATCCTAGTGTTTATCAGCGACGTGTCTGATTTGACTTTCATCAATAAAGTCAATAAAGTGTAATAAAGTGCATGAAAGTTGATAATATGCTGATATGTTACGCCATTGAACACAACCCTTTCATTCAGCGAAACAGAGCGGGTGGAAAAACCACGGAAACACGTCAAAATAGCACTAACGATTTATATATATTTTTTAATTTTTCATAACACATCTTTATTCGTGATATAAACATGGGCTACATGTTAAGGTTATAGTTTTGGTGTTGAAAAACTACCGTATGTATGTTTTTTAAACCTAATTTCAAAACTTTTACCCTAACCCGGAAGAGGCGTACCAGAACTACAATCTGCGCGGAGTTGCAACACACAGAGGTGTCCTGCGCCATAGATTTTGTAGTTCTAATATGTTATGTCTATTATGTGATGTTGTGATCACTAATTTTTCAATCTTTATTATAGTTTTTGGGTGTGGGAAGAACGCCTGTTTGGTCATATTTTATTTATTTTTTTCTTAAGATAGTGAAATCATGTTTTTTCCATGTTTTGACACTAGTCAGTGGCGCCCCCTATTGGTTTGCCATCAGGCATGATAGTAGAGGTCAAGAGCTTTCCAAAAATGTTGACCCCATGCCTGTGCCATTTTTTGTTGCTGCACTGTAAGCCTTTAAAAGTGTCTCAGGTGGCCATATTAAGTCAATGGGAAAATATGAAATATGAAACACTGAGTATTTTAAGGGGAAAATAAGCTTTGAAATGGTCCAAATTGAAAAGTATGAGTGTGTTTAAGAGTAACATCAATATTCTAAATAAATTTGGCCATTACATACCCCCTTAAAGAAGTTTGACTGATTTTATCAAGCTTGGCCCTAAAAGAGGTCTGCAGATGTACACCTGAGACAGCCTTGGCTTGGAGCAAGATGAAAATCAAACTTTGTCACAGAACAACAATGAAGACATCGTTTGAAAGGTCTTGACCTATGGAGTAACATATCTCAGTGTGAGACCAGTGGGCAGTTCCTGCTCCCCACAAGTGCCCTTTGAACCTTGCACCTGAGACACTTTTAAAGGCTTACAGTGCAGCAACAAAATATGGTAGAGACATGGGGTCAACATTTTTGGAAAGCTCTTGACCTCTACTATCATGCCCGATGGCAAACCAATAGGGGGCGCCACTGACTAGTGTCAAAACATGGAAAAAACATGATTTCACTATCTTAAGAAAAAAAAAATTAAAATCTGATCAAACAGGCGTTCTTCCCACACCCAAAAACTACAATGAAGATTGAAAAATTAGTGATCACAACATCACATAATAGACATAACATATTAGAACTACAAAACCTATGGCGCAGGACACCTCTGTGTGTTGCAACTCCGCGCAGATTGTAGTTCTGGTACGCCTCTTCCGGGTTAGGGGAAAAGTTTTGAAATTAGGTTTAAAAAACATACATACGGTAGTTTTTCAACACCAAAACTATAACCTTAACATGTAGCCTATGTTTATATCACGAATAAAGATGTGTTATGAAAAATAAAAATATATATATATAAATCGTTAGTGCTATTTTTTTTTGTTTTTCCACCCGCTCTGTTTCGCTGACTGAAAGGGTTGTGTTCAATGGCGTAACATATCAGCACATTATCAACTTTCATGCACTTTATTACACTTTATTGACTTTATTGATGAAAGTCAAATCAGACACGTCGCTGATAAACACTAGGATTATGGGTAATGTAGTGCTTCTCTGTGATATGACATCGCAAATAAAACGTGTTTTCTTAAAATAAAGTTGATATTATACGGGACTTGTGGACTCGGCTGAAGCACATGCCATCGTTACACATCCTCATAGCTCGTGGTAAGTCTGCCTTGGATGGTTACAACGTTATGGCTAATAATCAGACCTTTTTCCGGAATATCGATTAAATTTGCACTTCCGGGATCTATGAACTACCACCCACAGCGTGACGTCACGGAATCTCGCCGACTTTCAGTGAACACCGTTTGTGTGGTGATCACACGGAATTAAAACCATAGAAATCGATTAAAACAGGTTACATGCGAGGAGCACGCAATGCGTTATTAGGAGGTCATGCTCATTTCACGGATTTCTGTGAGAGCAGGTTAACCCCACGCCTCCCTCCCCAGATTTCCACGGCGAGCGGAAGCTACATCAGCGACAGTGGTAGCAGCGTCCATAGCAACAGCCATAGCAACGATAGAAACCTGAAAGAATCTTCGTAATAACTAACAAAGTAAACATTATATACACTAACTGAACGAAGATTTTGGAAATAAAATGCACATTTCCCGCTAGAAATGTTATCAAAACGCACTTGAATGCATAAGCTCTCTTAAAATATTGCATTTTCCACTGAGAATAAAAGGAATGTCCGCCATTTTTCTTAAGGCTCTCGCTTCGGGGCTTGCGCAGGCGCGCTGATCGCTCGTGCTGCTGGAAATTCGTAGGAAAATGCACGAAAATTTGTGCATTATTTTTCGTACGATATCATACGAACTGTTTCATGAGAATACGTTGACCTGAGCAGTGTTTAAGGTTTGGCCCAAAGAGTGTTTGATCGGAAAAATGAGTTTAGGCTGCTGAGAATTTGGTTCAGAGAATGGAGTTTACAGTTTAAGCAACTGAGGAACTGTATGTTTGCTTTACTGTACTGTAAAGTACAGTATACTGTATACAGTTTTGAGTTTTTTGGTAATTATATTCAGTTGTTAGTGTGGAAAAAATGCTTAATTCCTATTTTGAGCTTTGCAGAATTCTTTTTGAAGAAATAAATGAAATGCAGTAAAAAAAAAAAAAATGCAGTGTTTTGTGTTCAGTATGTTATTGTGTTTCTGCTGATGTGAAAGTGTGTTCATGTGATGGAAATGTGTTTCCTTTTGTCATCAGAGTTAAATTTTGACAAAGGATTTTGAAGTTTTGATGACAGTGTTTGCCATAAATGTGTATGGTTTATTTCCAGGTGTTGTGTCTTATTTGCTTGTGTTTAGAGTTTTGGCACAGTGAGCAAAGCATTTGCAAAATGAGTTCAAGCAGTCGAAAAAAAAAAAACAAACAAAACTGTAACCTTCTCTTTTATCTGCTGGTTTGGGTCTCTCACTGTGAAGGACAAGAACAGGCTTAACTGCATAGTGAGAATGTGTGGCAGAGGAGGAGCTCTCTGTTCTGTATAGAGCCAGGGCTGCTGGGAAAGCAGGAAGCATCCTGACTGGTCCCAGTCACCCGCTGGCCTGCCAGTACAGGCTCCTGCCTTCTGGTGGCCGGTACATGGTACCAAAGGTCAGAACCAACAGACTGAAAAACTGTATTTATTACTTTGTGGTGAATGTGTGTGTTATTGTCTCTGTTGTGTTGCTGTGTTGTTTTTCTGCCGGCTGCACAACAAATTGCCCCTCATGGGGACAATAAAGTTCACTAAGACTAAGAATACATAGCTCTGTTTGTGTATATATGTCTGTGTGTCTCTATGTTTAAATACACATGCTTGTCTGTGTGTTTGTGTGTGTGTGTGTGTGTGTGTGTATTTGTGCGTGAATGTGTATGTGTGTGTTTGTGTGCGTTTGTGAATGAGTGTTCATATGTCAGTGAGCATGCAAAGTGTCTGGACCTTTCTTTTGGTTCCGTAAAAGGAGCATATAAGTCCTTCAGCAGAGCTCCACTCGGTATGTCCGATCATAACATGGTTTATCTTGTTCCGTCTTACAAACCCGTCCTGAAGAGGAACAAGCCGGAGAGAAGATTGGTTCCGGTTTGGTCAGAGGAATCGATCCACTGCCTCCAGGACTGTTTCCACACTACGGACTGGGATTTCTTCAAAAACGTTTGTGTGGATATTAATGAATTAACTGATGTTGTCTCTTCATATGTTTCTTTTTGTGAGGCCTCCATTATTCCACGGAAAGAAATTTTCTTTTACCCCAATAATAAGCCATGGGTGACTAAAAGTGTAAAAACTGTAATTAACCAGAGAAACATTTGTTTCGCTCAGGGCGACACTGCTCGATATAGAGAGCTCCAAAAACAGCTAAAAAAGGAGCTTAAACTTGCTAAATGCAGGTATAAGGACAAGGTAGAGAGCATGCTAAGGGCAGGCAGCTCTCGTCCTGCATGGGAGGGGGTCAAATCTATGATGGGGATGCAACCCAGGAAGAGCCATGTCTCCCTCACTGGAAGGCCTGATCTGGTGCTCTCTAATGAACTGAACAATTTTTATAACCGAAGTTACAGTTCAACAACTGTAACTTCAGTGAGGAATTGTCAGTTTTTAAAAATGTTGTCTCTTCACAGTATAATCTTGTTGACAGGAACAAGGTGTGTAAACTTTTCCGTGGAGTCAAGGAAAGGAAGAGCCCTGGCCCGGATGGGATTGGAGGGCGTGTTCTCAGGAACTGTGCTGACCAGCTGGCAGACATATTTACTTTTATCTTTTCAATGTCCCTCCAGCTTCACAGGGTCCCCTCTCTTTGGAAGGATTCCATTATTGTTCCAGTTCCCAAATCTGCATCCCCCAAATCATTAAATGATTTTAGACCTGTGGCATTGACTTCCCTTGTTATGAAGTCCTTTGAGAAAATTGTCAAGGAAAGACTTCTGACCTGTGTTCAAGACAACCTGGACCCGCTGCAGTTCGCTTACAGGTCAGGTAGAGGTGTCGAAGATGCATTAGCCACCCTTTTAAATCTCGTCTTGACTCATCTTGAGGGAGCCAAGACTTTTGCCCGTCTTTTATTCATTGACTTTTCATCTGCTTTTAACTGCATACAGCCACACATTTTAGCAGGAAGATTGAGGGACTTCCACAGCATTGATCCTGGTCTAATAGCCTGGCTAATGGACTTTTTAACGGAAAGACCACAGCGTGTGAGGGTCAATGGTGTCCTGTCAGACACTCTTGTCTCCTCCACTGGATCACCTCAGGGCTGCGTCCTTTCACCTTTGTTGTTTGTGTTGTACATGAACGAGTGCCGTAGCCAACATGTGGGGCGTCACATCCTGAAATTTGCTGATGACTCAGTAATCGTGTCCTTGCTGAGCAGTGATGACCCTGACCATGGCCCTGTAGTAAAGGAATTCACGGACTGGTGTTCCTCATCGTTTATGTGCATCAATGTGTCAAAAGCTAAAGAAATGTTGATTGACTTCCGTAAACATCTGTCAGTCACCTCTCCTCGTGTCATTGAGGATCAAGCTGTCGAGCTGGTCCACAATTACAAATATCTTGGGACTAACATTGATGACAAGCTGTGTTTTGATTTTCATGTGGATGCTGTCTGTAAAAAGGCACATCAACGAATGTACTTTTATAGGAAACTGTGGAGCTTTAATGTTGACAGCACTTTCATGAGGATGTTTTATTCCTGTTTCATTGAATCTGTTCTGACCTTTTCTTTTGTTTGCTGGTTCGGCTTGCTTTCCCTTAAGAACAAAAACAGATTGCAGGGTATAGTGAAAGCGTGCAGCAAAATTGCAGGGATTAATCTAAATGCTCTTTCTGACATATATAAGCTCAGAACCCTGAGCAAGGCCCGCTCACTCCTCACTGATCAGAGCCACCCCTTGGTTGGTGAGTTTGTGCTGCTCCTGTCAGGCCGCAGGTATATCCTGCCAACATGCAGAACGAACAGACTAAAATACTCTTTTGTCCCTGCTGCCATTGGGTTTCTGAACAAATGATTGATAATTGTCTGTTCTAATTATTGTTTCATTCTGTGTTATATGAGTCGTCATTCTGTGTTTGTGGCTGATTGTTTTGTCCTACTATTGCTGGCTGCAGAGCAACTTGCCCCACGGGGATAATAAAAGACTCCTTGAACCTTGAATCTTGAGCGTGAGAGTGTGTGTTTGTGTATGTGCTGTAATTTATATGTGTGTTTGTGTGTGTGTGTGGTGGGGGGTGGGGGGTGGGGTTGGCTTGGTGCCACCCTCAGCTGAGTCGAAGCCCCACTTGGGCCACCGCAGTCGTAACAGTGTGGACACACCACTGGTTTTTACAGTTTTTCTCAATTGCTTAAACACAATTTCTGGAACAACTCACCATTTTCTCAAATCTTCACACACAATTCTAAAAACTCACACCCAACGGTACAAACATCCAACTTCTGGGTCCCAATTAGTTTTTACCCTCAGACAACACACACAAGCTGTCAAAACACACACTACATGAGTGTTTGTTCCACACTGCAGGGATTCATTCAAAACGCTGCCACCAAAATGTCCACAATAGGTTTTATTCACAGTATTTCCATATTCAGCACATATACAGGTTCATCAGCATCAGCATCAGCAACAGCATTAGCATGATCTTGTCTCAGGTCAGGGTCAGGCCATAGTATTTCGTCAGCATCACACATTATGTCTGCTCTTGCCAGGCAGCGTGGGAAATATCCCCTTGTGGACCCAGTATGGCATGGTGGTGGAGGTGCCACGATTGCTAATAGCTGCACACATGGTGATGCTGCCCCTCCCCTCTGGCCTGGAACTTGTGTGATTGTTCGGTGTCCAATGATGTTGCGGCCCCTTTTGCGCATTTTTGTCAGATTGAAGCCTGCTTCATCGATAAAGATGTACTCATGATGGCATCCATCTCAAAGCTTCTCTACAGGAGTCAAAAACACACATTTTACTTGAAACACAGTACTGTGTGTATTGGAATGAAAGATGGGCCTTTACTCTACATACTATAACATTTCTGTGTTGTATAGCAATAACCTGCACATATTGGAATCATTGCTCCTTAACTCTGTCAGAATTCCTCTCAAAAGGCACACGGTAAAGTTGCTTCATCATCTTCCTCTTCCTCTTTGTTGTCCACCAACCTCGGCATGGTTGTGTCCAAAGCACATGAACATGCCTCCAAGGCAAGGCAAGGCAAGTTTATTTGTATAGCACATTTCAGCGACAAGGCAATTCAAAGTGCTTTACATAGAGCATAAAGGCATTAAAACAATATAAAAGCAACACAAGAAAACATACATAAAAACAATTAATAAAAAGAAGCTAAAAGGAGAATAAGATAGAACAGGAAATTAAAAGTTACAGTGCAGTGTAAAATATTAACTAAACCCTTAATGTGGTTCAATGGAAGGCAGCGGCAAACAGAAAAGTCTTCAGCTGTGATTTAAAAGAACTGAGAGTCGCAGCAGATCTACAGTTTTCTGGGAGTTTGTTCCAGATATGTGGAGCATAAAAACTAAACGCTGCTTCTCCATGTTTAGTTTTTCCTCTGGGGACAGAAAGCAGACCTGTCCCAGACGACCTAAGAGGTCTGGACGGTTCATAATTTAGCAGCAGATCAGAGATGTATTTTGGCCCTAAACCATTTAGTGCTTTATAAACCAACAGCGATATCTTGAAATCAATTCTTTGACACACAGGAAGCCAGTGTAAAGATCTGAGAACTGGAGTGATATGATCCACTTTCTTGGTCTTCGTGAGGACTCGAGCAGCAGCATTCTGAATCAACTGCAGCTGTCTGATGGATTTTTTAGGGAGACCTGTGAAGACAGCATTACAGTAGTCAAGTCTACTGAAGATAAATGCATGGACAAGTTTTTCCAAATCCTGCTGAGACATAAGTCCTTTAATTCTTGATATATTCTTAAGGTGATAGTAGGCTGACTTTGTAACTGTCTTAATGTGGCTGTTGAAATTCAGGTCTGAGTCCATGACTACACCAAGATTTCTGGCTTGGTTTGTGGTTTTTAACATTATTGACTGAAGCTGAGCGCTAACTTTTAATCGTTCTTCTCTGGCTCCAAAAACAATTCCTTCAGTTTTGTCTTTGTTTAACTGAAGGAAATTCTGGCACATCCAATTGTTGATTTGTTCAATGCACTTACTCAGTGCTTGTACTGGACCATAGTCCCCTGGTGATATGGTTATGTAGATTTGTGTGTCATCTGCATAACTGTGGTAGCATATTTTGTTGTTTTCCATAATCTGAGCTTGTCCGCTCAGATGTGTAATTACCTATGGACACAAAGTACTCTCTGTCCTTTAAGTAGGATTCAAACCAGTTTAGCACTGTGCCAGAAAGCCCCAACCACTTTTCCAGTCTGTCCATTAATATGTTGTGGTCAACCGTGTCAAATGCAGCACTGAGATCTAGTAATACAAGCACTGTAACCCTGCCACTGTCAGTGTTTAAGTGTATATCATTAAATACTTTAACAAGAGCGGTCTTAGTGCTGTGGTTTGATCTCCAGGTCCTATTTATTGACCCACAATTCTGACTGGTGTGTTAACAATTTTTAGGCTGAGTGTTTGCACTTGGAGAAAGGTGTGGTCTCTACGTTTAGGTCATGATAACTTGAGTTAATTATATTGAGAGCGTGTGTTTGCTGAATGAACACAGTGCAGTGAATGATTTATCTGGCCACTTTTGTGTAAGGTTTTGCAGAAAGAGTTTTGAATATTGAAACGTGTGGAAACAGGTGAATTGTGTTTATGGTTATGGGAAATGCGTGTGTGCTTCTGGGAAAGACAAAAAGGTTTGGTTTTTTGTGCAACAGGAACCAGTTTTTATGTTTTAGCAATCGAGAAAAACTGTAAAAGGTGTTGTTTGAATATTTATGAAAGTCAAGAGCTTCATGTTGCTTTAGAGTTTCAGCTGTTTTGTTTGGTCCAAATGAATTTCTCCTCCCACCCTCCTAGAAACAGGTTGGTACAGTCGAGTGCAGAGGTCCAACCCATCGCTGTGAGGTGGGGGTTAACGTGTTTCAGCATCTAAATATTCATCATGTCATGATATTTAATGTTGACTGAGGACAAAATCATCTTTGTCTGAAATGTTTTACCTGTGTGTTTTACTGCTGATCAAAGTCTGCGTCAGGTAGATTGTAATCTGAACAGTTCAACGTTCATTTTTTTTCTGCTGTTGATCCACCAAGAGAGCAAAACACTGTCACAGATTATTGTAGCTGTTATATAATATTTTACATGCAGGTAGGGTCAGAGCAAAGTCGACTGGACTTGATAGTAGATTTCAGAAAACATTTTGCTTCTCCTCCAAGAAGCTTCTTCAGTTTTGACTGACTGGCAGGGAATCCCAGGTATTTAACCTGTGTGGGGTCGTTGTCAGGGTCATTGATACCACTAATATAGGAGCTGCTGGGTGTTAACCATCATCACTAATACCCCTTTTCCACCAAAGAGGTTCCAGGGCTGGTTCGGAGCCCGTGCCTGACTTAGCACCTGTTCTTTGTTTTTCCACCGCCCAAGCACGGGGCCAGGCAAGCACCGACTGCGAGCAGGGGCAGGGGAGTTGGAGTAGTAACATGAAAGGGCGCAAGCCAGTAATTTCGCCTAGGGCGGCAACATAGGCAAAACCGCCACTGGGTGGTTCAATCTCCTGGGAAGGGATGAGAGGACAGCGTTGTAGATGGAGGACAGGTGGTGTCTGAGGCCTCCTCCTCTGTGGACTGATGGTTTCTCTGCTTTGACACAGATCGCCTCTTTCACTCCTCTTTCAAACCAGCTGTCCTCCCCGTCCACAATATGGACATTGTACTCGTCTTCCTCATGCAACAAGTCCTTCAACTCAAACCGCCAGACAGCTGCTTTGTTCCTGCCCTCTAATACGACCCACAGGAATGGTTCCTACATTAGCGCCCCCTACCTGCAGCAGGAGATATGCCACAAGCCATCGAATGTCAAACGGTCACAGTTTGGTGAAGTTTAGGCAACAAAAATACTTGGTTAAAGTTAGGGTAAGATTAAGGGTTAAGGTTATGGTCAGGTGAAAGGTTAGGTTTTAAGGGTTAAGGTTGGGGTAAGGTTAAGGTTTAGGTAAGGTGAAGGGTTAAGGTTGCCTCTGGAGTTGCCGTTGTTAAGCCCAGGTCTTATCAGCAAGAGTTTAGAGTTTTAAACTAAATTCAAAGTCTCTCAGCTAAGTGGTTACAGTGTAGATTGAGGCTTTAAGTTTTTGGGGTTCCTGGTTATGCACCTATGGTCCCTTTGCAAACGTGCTCGTCACCTAAGCCTAGGCCGGCTTAGGTGAGGTCCTTAATTTGGAGAGTCATGATTGGTTGAAAATGCCCAAATTGAGACACAAATACTTGATGAAGGTTAGGGTAAGGTTAAGGGTTAGGGTTAGAGGACCTTCATCTTGACAAAAATAAACACGCAGAAACAAAACATCGGAAAAGTAATACCAGTCTTGCTTCACGTGGGAATCAAACTCAGGTCTCCCATGTGAAAGGTGTGTTTTGTGGCATGACCTGCCTCCTACATGACTCCGTCACAGTTTATAAGAACACACATCACTTTATTACCCCTACCTAACTTTAAAACAGGGCTCTGGCTCAGAATAATGTGCTTGTGCAAACAAACCGTGGGGTTGTTTTTTGGGGGAGGGCAGCCTCACTCCTGCACTGTGAGAATTCACACTCTGTTATCACATCTGATGTTCTGCATGGAAAAACACCTTCTGCACAGCAATCAGATAAATGTAGTGTGTGTGTGTGTGTGTGTGTGTGTGTGTGTGTGTGTGTCTGTGCTGTATCCAGCAGGTGGCGCACAGCTCACACATCATGTGAGTGTTGAAGCTTCACTCTGATGAAGACGAGCTGAAAACATGAAGAACAAAAGAAAGAGAAGGACCAAAACCAAGAAAAAAACTAAAAAAAACTATAGAAACACAGAAAGAAGGAAAGAAAGAAAGAAAGAAAGAAAGAAAGAAAAAGAAAAAAGAAAGAAAGAGAAGGGATAAGTGGTTTGAAAATGAATGACTGGATGAAGACAGAAAGAATTCACTCACCAGAAAAGATGAAGAGCAAACTGGCAAGAAATGACTAGCAGATTAGCATGAAAATAGTAAAAAATAAAAAAATAAACAAGTCACAGGGAAATGACCATGTTGCCGTGTGCTTGTTGGAATTACAAGATACTTGGATTTCCCACATTGACCTGAACGCAGCATCAGCATCGAAACCTGTGCTCCTTTCTGAACTTCCTGCAACAAGTTCCAACACACTGATGCGTGTGTTCGAGAATTAATGAATATATATAAATGTGTGTGTGTGTGTGTATGTTTGTATATATGTGCATATATGTGTGTATTGTTTTTAATATTTTTTTTTTTTTATCTCAGCATCATGTATGTATAATTATTCATTTTCATAGGACAAGTTGGCTATTTTGCAAAATATTTCTATGATAAGCTCCTTCCGCCTTTGTTTTTCAGTTCAGCTTTGAATGACTTGATCACACACACACACACACACACACACACACACACACTGCTGGTGGTGGTGTGTGGTCGTTAGAGGCGAGCTGTGACAAACGCTGACATCAGCAGCTGAGCCGCGAGTCGCCGAGTCGCTCAGACGCTCTCACCTCCAGTGTTAGTCATCTGAGTCAGTAGAACACCATGCTCTGTGTGTGTGTGTGTGTGTGTGTGTGTGTGTGTGTGTGTGTGTGTGTGTGTGTGCAGGCTGCTCCCTGACTCCTCTGACCCACATCACTTACAGAGTCACAGTGTGCTGCACCATCAAGTACAGAAACACAACCCTGGACACACAACACACCTGCTTCTATAGGGTGTGTGTTGTAGAGAGCAGTGGTGTTCAGCGTGGGATCCGGGGCCCCCCAGGGGTCCTTGAGTGTCCTCCAGGAGGTCCTCAGCAAAATGAAGAATCGTTTAAATGCTTGTGAAAGGCGTCTGAACACAGCCTCAAAAAATCTGATCTGATCTGATCTGATATATATATATACAGTACAGGCCAAAAGTTTGGACACACCTTCTCATTCAATGCGTTTTCTTTATTTTCATGACTATTTACATTGTAGATTCTCACTGAAGGAATCAAAACTATGAATGAACACATGTGGACTTATGTACTTAACAAAAAAAGGTGAAATAACTGAAAACATGTTTTATATTCTAGTTTCTTCAAAATAGCCACCCTTTGCTCTGATTACTGCTTTGCACACTCTCGGCATTCTCTCCATGAGCTTCAAGAGGTAGTCACCTGAAATGGTTTTCACTTCACAGGTGTGCCTTATCAGGCTTAATTAGTGGAATTTCTTGCTTTATCAATGGGGTTGGGACCATCAGTTGTGTTGTGGAGAAGTCAGGTTACTACACAGCCGACAGCCCTATTGGACAACTGTTAAAATTCATATTATGGCAAGAACCAATCAGCTAACTAATGAAAAACGAGTGGCCATCATTACTTTAAGAAATGAAGGTCAGTCAGTCCGGAAAATTGCAAAAACTTTCAATGTGTCCCCAAGTGGAGTAGCAAAAACCATCAAGCGCTACAACGAAACTGGCACACATGAGGACCGACCCAGGAAAGGAGGACCAAGAGTCACCTCTGCTTCTGAGGACAAGTTCATCCGAGTCACCAGCCTCAGAAATCGCAAGTTAACAGCAGCTCAGATCAGAGAGCAGATAAATGCCACACAGAGTTCTAGCAGCAGACCCATCTCTAGAACAACTGTTAAGAGGAGACTGCGCCAATCAGGCCTTCATGGTCAAATAGCTGCTAGGAAACCACTGCTAAGGAGAGGCAACAAGCAGAAGAGATTTGTTTGGGCCAAGAAACACAAGCAATGGACATTAGACCAGTGGAAATCTGTGCTTTGGTCTGATGAGTCCAAATTTGAGATCTTTGGTTCCAACTGCCATGTCTTTGTGAGACGCAGAAAAGGTGAACGGATGGATTCCACATGCCTGGTTCCCACTGTGAAGCATGGAGGAGGAGGTGTGATGGTGTGGGGGTGTTTTGCTGGTGACACTGTTGGGGATTTATTCAAAATTGAAGGCACACCGAACCAGCATGGCTACCACAGCATCCTGCAGCGACATGCCATCCCATCCGGTTTGCGTTTAGTTGGACCATCATTTATTTTTCAACAGGACAATGAGCCCAAACACACCTCCAGGCTGTGTAAGGGCTATTTGACCAAGAAGGAGAGTGATGGAGTGCTGCGGCAGATGACCTGGCCTCCACAGTCACCGGACCTGAACCCAATCCAGATGGTTTGGGGTGAGCTGGACCGCAGAGTGAAGGCAAAGGGGCCAGCAAGTGCTAAACACCTCTGGGAACTCCTTCAAGACTGTTGGAAAACCATTTCAGGTGACTACCTCTTGAAGCTCATGGAGAGAATGCCAAGAGTGTGCAAAGCAGTAATCAGAGCAAAGGGTGGCTATTTTGAAGAAACTAGAATATAAAACATGTTTTCAGTTATTTCACCTTTTTTTGTTAAGTACATAACTCCACGTGTTCATTCATAGTTTTGATTCCTTCAGTGAGAATCTACAATGTAAATAGTCATGAAAATAAAGAAAACGCATTGAATGAGAAGGTGTGTCCAAACTTTTGGCCTGTACTGTATATACTACTCACAAAAAGTTAGGGATATTTGGCTTTTGGGTGAAATTTATGGAAAATGTAAAATGTTCACGCTACAGTGTTATTATATCATGAAAGTAGGGCATTTAAGTAGAAGCATGCACTGGTGATTTCCTCATCTCAAACAATTTCTTGAAACAAAAGCCAACAACAGTGGTGAATATACCACAACAAAAACTGTCATTGTCAATAACTTGTCATGTGCCCTTGAGCATCAATTACAGCTTGACAGCGACGTCTCATGCTGTTCACAAGTCGACTTATTGTCTGCTGAGGCATGGCATCCCACTCTTCTTGAAGGGCGGCCCTCAGGACATTGAGGTTCTGGGGTACAGAGTTACGAGCCTCTACACGGCGACTCAGCTGATCCCATAGGTTTTCTATGGGATTCAGGTCTGGAGAAAGTGCAGGCCACTCCATTTGAGGTACCCCAGTCTCCAGCAGCCGTTCCCTAATGATACGACCTCGATGAGCTGGAGTATCAAACACCTGATGTGAATTTTGTCGTTAAGCTCTTTGTTAGAGAACAGCAACTTGTGCAAAAAGTACTGCAACACTGAACAGTTGGACATGTGCATTCAAAAATTTACAGAAGGTCACATTAAGTTCACCTGTAAAGGTTATAATGCATTTTAGGTCCATCCTGAAATTTCACAAAAAAGCCGAATATCCATAACTTTTTGTGAGTAGTGTGTATTTATATATATATATATATATAGTTCTAATTTGCTAATCATCTCTTTCCCCTATTTTAAAAGAATCCAGTGAATTTGCTCAGGTTTCAAAGAGTTAACCCTTTGAAACCTGATTTCTGTCAAATACACCAGGAACCTGTCAAGAAATGACACTATTATTGAAATAAATTAGAGAGAGAGAGAGAGAGAGAGAGAGAGAGAGAGAGAGAGAGAGAGAGATTTATTACAAAATGTCCAGAAAATATTAATTATTAACTATATATATATCTAAACTATATATGAACTTCAGGAAAAGGTCTTTTTATTTTGTTGGTTTTCTTGTTGTTGTTGGGTGTTTTTTTTTTTTTTTTTTTTTTGGCTAATTTTCAATGTCATTTCCCAGAAACCAAATGAAGCTGCTCAGGTGTCACAGCATCCCTGCAGGAAGTGATGCATCATGTTCTTCATGTGTGCAGTACAGAAGACACAACAATGTAGGAGCACTAATAGTACCAGTAGTTGTTATTTTGTTAGCAGTACTGTAGCAGTAGTGGCAGTAGTTATTTTCTTAGTAGTAATAATAATAGTAGTCATTATTTTCTTACTACTAGTAGTACCTGAAGTAGTTATTTTCTTAAGTAGTAGTAGTAGTAGTAGAAGTTATTTTGTCAGCAATCATCGTTGTAATAGCAATAGTAGTAGTAATAGTAGTTATTTTATTAGTAATACTAGTAGTCATAGTTGTACTAGTAGTAGTTATTTTTGTTAGTATTATAAGTGGTAGTGGTAGTACTTATTAGCAATAGCCATAGTAGGAGCAGTTCTAGTACTACTAGTAATTATTCTTTAAGTAGTACCAGTAGACCTAGTAGTCATTTTGTTAGTAGCAGTAATAGTAGTTGTTTTGTAGTTGTAGTCATTTTGTTAGTAGTAGTACTAGTAGTTTTAGTGTTAGCAATATTTAGGTTGTAGTTTGAACAGTAACTGGATGAAACAGGATGAAAAAACACACACAGAGGACTTTGTATCATTCTTTTTTATTTTTGAATAATCTTTTTCATCCTGCTGCGTATTTGCGATGACTTGTTTCTATTATATGATGCATTTATATGAACGTGTCTCAAAAAAGGTGCAAACATCAGCAAACACAAAGAAAGAGAAGAAGAGAGTTCAGGCTTGACAAAGACCGTTTCAATATGGCGACAGTTTCGTCTCCGTGCCTCACAGAGGGCCCCTGTCGCTTGGTAATGACATCATCATATCGTCCCGGCACACGTGGGCAGCCCTGCTAACCTCCCCTCCGCTCTCTTTCTCCAGGCCTGACCTCCAACTCCTTACAGGAAGTGAACCGAGAGCCGGCCGACCCGCCGACGTCCGGGCCGGGACGCCCCGGGAAGGGAAAGGGCCCAGAAACTCTCATGGACGCCAACGAACTAAACCATGGCGCGTTCAGCCCGCTCACCCACGACTCATCTGTCACCACCAACACCCGCTCGGCCGCGGTGCCCGATCCACTGATATCAACGGGTCGCGAGGCAGCTTGGACGTCCTTGGGTCGGCCGGCCACTTACATTCAAATCACGAAACTCTTCACAAGGAAGTGCCCGTTCCTTTCTAACCTCTCTAATTCTATGAAGCTCAACTTTCCGCTAAATCACCGCTTCTGCGTCCGTGTACTATCACACTTACAGTGACCACTTCAGAAGTGGGCGTGGCCACAGGTTCCGGAAGAATCTTTCCCATTGTACATGTTGTACACATTCATCTCTATGAACTGACTCTGCTCTTGCAGGGGAGGGACAGGGTTCTGGTGCTGGAAGCGTTCTGGTTGCTGATTGGTTTTTATGACGGTAAATGGTACTGTGTCCTCTGGATGCCTTTTTACTAAAACCTGTCAGATTTTAACTAACGTTTATCAATGCATTATTGAGAGCATCCTCGCCACTTCTTTCATGGTGTGGTTTGGTAACCTTACTGCACAGGACCAGGGTAGTTAATCTGGCCCAAAAACTCACTGGTACCGACCTGCCTGATCTTGATGAGCTCTACAACTTGAGACTTTTAGTCCAGGCTTCAAAGCTTGTCAGCGACACTCGTCACCCTGCCTCCCACCTGGCAGACGGTACCGTTCCATTAAATGTTCTGCCTCTTGGTTCACAAAGAGTTTCTTTCCCTGTGCTGTGTGTCGCTTAAATAACCTTTAACTGCACACCTGAATCCATCCTTGTACCTGCATGCTCAGGTGCCAAACATGAGTACTCTCTCTCTTTTGTATTTTTGTCTATGATTTTAGAGTAAATGTTTTCACTTTTATATATTTCTTATATCCTTTTAGATGGTTGTGGGACTATCTCTGGTGGCACTGTCATTCTTTATGCACCTAACTGTTTTTATTATTTATCTTACCTATTTTAACTGTTGTCTCACTGTCCCTTATGTCTTAAATGTGAACTTAAATGTGACTCTGACTCTGACTCGCTTCTAACACACCTACAAAGAGAATCGATGTTTGGGTGCTGATTTCCACCCAAGAGGAGCAAACTGGCTCCCTGAACTAGCAGTTAGCTCGACCGGCACTAGATGGTGCTGTAGTGCAGAGTTTGGCTCATCAGAGATGCTAAGCTTTACAGACACATGAAATAATCATAAAACAATCCCATTGGACATGTCAGATGTTTAACTGTATGTGTTACGGCTGAATGATGACCAGAGGAAAAAATACAGTTTGAACGGCAGGTTTTCTACCCAGAAGTGACTGTTGTTGTTGGTCTGTCGTCATGGCGACTCGGTCGGTGTCAGTCGGACTCCTGGACACAGAAACCAGACCACAGGGCTACGATACAGCTGAGAAATGTTTACACCTGCCTGTCTGAGAAATCACTAAATACTACAGTACCCATGAGCCTCGGCGACTCAGCGTTACCATGGTGAAGAAGCCAGGAACATATTCAGATATAGTCAGTGTTAGTTGACACTGTGTTGTAGATCAGCAGCGTCTGTTTGTCAAAGTCAAAGCTGCAAAGCTCAGAATCAGAATGGAGCCCTGTGATTGGCTGTGCCTTGAAGCAATGCACTGTGGGACTCGTGGTTGACTTGTCACCTAAACTTGTTCTGTGCACAGGCTACTACCTTTGGTGGGGGTTTTTTTGTTTTGTTTTGTTTTTTTCAGTCATTTAAAGTCAGTTTCATGTCCGTCCACGTGTTGAAACAGACCGGCATGTTGTGTTCACTAGGGGGAAAATTAATGGGAATTTTACTTTCGGAACCCGGGGCACCCAAAAATCACCTACGTCGTAACTCTATTCCAAAAAAAAAAAAAAAAAAAATACTGCTCACATGTGCCACCTGGTGGAGATCACAGGCAGGTACGTGTGGGAAGTTTTTGTGGCTACGATTTGTCCTTTAACGCAGGCGGTGAACATGACAGAAAGATCTCTGTTTCTCCTGGGTCTCAGGTCTTTTCACATCATAAAACAGATCCTGTCGGTTGTTAAAATAACTCATAATACAGTCGCCAGCTTGGATGCCAACAATCCTAATACCAGTTTCCAGAGATAAAACATCACACCACTCTGTGTGTTGACACGTAGCATTAATTAATTAAAATCATACTGGATTTGAAGGGCGTTCCCACTCTAGGCAATCCAGTTCTTCTGCTGACGGTTAACACTGACTCCATAGAACTCCATAGAATTAGACTGGATAGAGAGGACATTCTCTCTGAAAACAAAAGGACACACTGTGTGCTGGGGGTTTGGCTGCAGGTTACAGTGACAAACAGAGAAGTGCATTAATGCAGCGTGATCTCGCTCGGTGTACAGTCGCTTCAAACCAAAACGGTGAAAACACAGGGAAGAGCCTTTTCTATTAATTTCAGTTCTACGGTGTGACCTCACCCCTCTCCCCTGCTGGTGTCGGTTCCCCGTTGGAAGACGTACTCAGAGGCAGTATGCAGTGCGGACTGTGATTGGCTCGTTCATTTCCCTCCATCCTTCCACACTTTACAGACAAAATGCCAAATCCCCCCGCGGGGACAAGCTTTCAAAATAAAATTTAATTCAGTTTAAAAAAAAAAAAAAAAAAAAAAAAAAGGGCCACGGTGGCCAATTAAAGTCAAGCTCCTGACCTCCTGACTCCGCCCACTCTTGCTCCCTGCCACTGAGCTCTCGTCTGGTTGGTCAGATGCTGGCAGAAACCGCGGTGTGTTTGCTAACAACAGAGCATGCATCTCAATTTGCTGTCAGGTGACATGTTTTTTTGTGTTATTATTTTAAATCACATGCAAAAATGTTAACACTTCACTCTTCTGTGTTTATATCAATCGGCAGAAATAATAATAACTTCCTAATATGTTAGTTATGGCAAGCTTCTCCGGCCAGAAGTTTGATCGCATTTCCTTGCCAAAGCGAATCCACTTCCTGTCTGGACTGGCATGAGCAGGACCTGAAGCCAGCCCGTCGTGGCTGATGGGAGGCGACTGGGTTTCCAAAAATCCTCTTCAGGTGAAGTGAATCTCTGTTTACTCACGCAGAGATTAACTTCAGCCTGACTCGTGCAGGACATATATCTGTAATATGTGTATTAACTGTGAAGCTTTCAATCCCATGCAAATCTTCCATGTCTGTAATCCAGAAATTACAAATTCCGGCAGCAGTGACCCCTCGCAGACCCGTGACGATCGAGGCTTACTGACAAAAATTAATTCTGCGCAAACTGAACTGTTGATTATTTGTTCTCAGCATGTGATTTATTTTTCTTTACTTTTTCTGTAGACATGCAGTTTCTACCTCCATGAAAAAGCAGCGGTGGAAGGTGTGGAGGAAGATTTTGGTCACATTTTTAGCGCGGGGCAAGCTGCTAGCGGTTCACAGAAGCAGCGGTGATTCTGGCAGATTTTATAACGCCGCATGAACGAGCTTAACGAGGATTATGAGGCGAAGCAGAATGCATTGCGAATCCTGCGAGAGTCGGACATTCATCGAGATTTTGGGAAACTCAGCCTGCAGTTGCTGAGAGGAAGAGGCGACGTTAGTAGAAAAAGAGGGAAGGTAAATGTCAGACAGGGCAGTGCAGCTTCCCAGCTGAGGGTCCCAGCCTCACACTCTGAAAACAAACGGGTCTTTTTCAACACCTTCATCAGTTTAACTTGGGACAAAATGCGCCTTGGGTTCCTTTTCAACACTTTCAATAACAACAACTTCAATGAATCAATAGTTTCAATGGTAAAAAAGACACATTTGGTGCCAGACACTCCCAGCCAAATGTGCCACACACTCTCTGATATTAATTTATTTTTAAAATTTCTCAAATCTGTACAATTTCTAATCGCCTGCCTTTCAGCAGGAACTCTAACAGCAAACTGCAAGAGAGAATGCGTGTCGTTAAGATGCATTCAAGTACAACTGATGTTGGTGTAAAACAACACAACGCTCAGCACTGACGCACTGAAAAGGAAGTGAAGACGCATCCTGATGAACAAAACCCACAGTGTTGACAAAAAGACAAACTGCTGTTGGCAGAACCAGAAACTCAGATTTCTCCAATCCAGATTTGAGTTCAAAAGCAGAAGACACTGAATTCAGAACAAAGCTCCAGCGTCTGAGCTGAAGCCTCTGTAAGCCTCTGTCTTGTTTGGTTATCATTTGACGTCCGGGTTTGATTTTTCCAATGAACAGCAAGTGAAGGCATCACTGTCGAGCAGCCAGCCTGTGAACTGAACATCAGAGTTAAATGATAAACATCTGCTGGCGGAAGTCCTGATGCCTGAACTGGGGGCAGGACGACGGATAAATTCAGAATGAATTCAGAATAAAGCTAGAATACATCAGTTGATATGTTAAAATTCATTATATCTATTATATTATTAAATTATTTTTTCAAATTGTTAGATACTTATCATGTCAGAATATTCATCTTTTTATTTACTAAATTTGGATTTGTTATTTTTTAAAGATATGAAAACCTCATTATTTCTACTTCCTGCAAAATAGGACATCTTCAGTCAGGAAGCAAAATGCCCTCAAAAGCCATTTCAATGTGACTTGCATGGTTAATATCCTAACAGGCCCAGTGGCATGACTTTGAGGATCGGTGGCTCAGCATCGTTCTGCACAGTTGCTCAACGCTTTGATTACATCACGTCATGGATATATCGAATTGTATGGTGAGTTAAGCCCCTGATCTGACCGTCATCACACCATCAAATGGGCGTATCTGTCAGAGCCAATCAAACATTAGCTTTAGCCACTTTCATTTGGTTGGGCAAAGGTTAGGTTGGTTACGGTTAGGAAAGGGTCTTTGTTTAGCTTAGGAAAGGGACTGTCGTCATGGTTAAGGTTGGGAAATGCTCTTTGTTAAAGTTAGAAAAGGGACCGTTGTTATGGGTAAGGTTAGGAAAGGGACCATCATCATGGCTAAGGTTAGGAAAGGGACCATTGTCATGGTTAAGGTTAGGAAAGGGACTGTCATCATGGTTAAGGTTAGGAAAGGATCTTTGTTAAGGTTAGGAAAGGGACCATCATCATGGTTAAGGTTAGGAAAGGGACCATCATCATGGTTAAGGTTAGGAAAGAGACTGTCGTCATGGTTAAGGTTAGGAAATGCTCTTTGTTAAGGTTAGGAAAGGGACTGTCATTATAGTTAAGGTTAAAAAAGGCTCTTTGTTAAGGTTAGGAAAGGGACTATCCTCATGGTTAAGGTTAGGAGAGGGACTGTCATCATGGTTAAGGTTAGGAAATGCTATTTGTTAAGGTTAGCAATGGGACCATCGTCATGGTTATGGTTAGGAAAGGGACCATCGTCATGGTTAAGGTTAGGAAATGTAATGCAACACTCGTTAACTTTAGCTAGGCTTTGGCTGGATATTGTTGGCTCGCTGAAGTCAGGACTGGATCCCGGGTCTCTGGCAAGAATCTGAATCTGAATCTGAGTCAAATCAGGTTGTAACTTTTTGAAACTGCTTGTTAGCAGCAAACAAACCACCGAGTTTCTTTGACGGAGGCGATGAGGCTGTTTTCCTGCTTCCTGAAGCTCATGGACTCACTGGAGACGACGGCTCCACCAACAGCAGCCATGGTTTTTTTGTGTTGTTTTTTTGGTGTGGGGTTGGTGGAGGCTGGGTTAAGACAGTTAGTTTAAGGGCAGTGCTTTTTCCTGTACAGGAAATTCAACGTATACATGAAGCAGGGCAGTGTTGTCCAACGCGCTCCCATCAGCCAACGCCTCGACACACTGGAATGCTGGGTAAGTGTTACCACGACAACTGGGATCTGCAGCGTGTCCGGGCTGTGGAGAGCACGCTGATGTCACATCTGGATGATCTCAATTTTTTATTATTATTTTTTAAGTCAGAACACTTGAAAGTAACTTGAAGTAGGAAGAAACTGAAGTTGGGGGCTGAACCTGAAGCCCTGACAGTTTAACTGCTCACCGCTGATGAGAACCCTGTGTCACACCCACTTGGATGTGATGCTTCCACTGCAGCCTCAATCTAATTAAAAAACAAAAACAAAAACAAAAACAAAACAAAACAAAACAGCATATCTGACTCAAGCTGCAGCTAAAACTCTGGCCTGGTCATACACATGAAGGCTGGGATCAGACTGGATGCGCTGACAGGAACGAGTGGCGTCTTTTTCTAGTTGTTTTCAGTGGGGCTGAAGCGTTCTGCCAGCTGCCGCTTCCATTCAAAAACACAGAAAAACACGAGTTGAAAGTGATCTTATTGTTATACGCTCCTGCATTGCGCGTCATCCTTCGCTGTCCAATTGGATGAAAACAGAGGCGAGTCTCGGTGTGGTGTTTTCCCATGTCGGCAGTTGTTAAAAAATGAAACTGGAGGAGAATTTGGTCGTAGTCGTGACGGCCGACCCCGAGCTGTACGATTTATCAAACTGTGACTACCATGTTGAAAACAAGGCATGGCAACAAATGACTGTCACAATTGAGCAAAATGGTAAGTCACTAAAAATCACAAGACTGTTTACCATCGCTGCTGCCATCTTCAGCTAATTTAATTTGATTATCTGCCCATCTGGTGGACACCAAATGCACTTGCAGGTTTTTAATTTAGATTTTTTTTATAGTTAAGTCAGGGGTTGTTGTTCTGTTTGGTTTGTTGTAAACTTGTGCGCCTGTGAAGCCCTTCGAGACTGTAAACATGATTTTGGGACCTTGAATTGAATTGGCTAACTGTCACTGGTCAGCATTAGCTGTTGAGTTGTTGTGTACGATAGCAAAAGCCAAAATGTGCTTGTGTTAGTTTTTTGTGGCTCCTTCTCCAGAAGAGCCAGAACATGCTCTCTAACATGCTGCTTGACAGGTGGGAAAAAACAGACGCCTCGAGAAACACCACAGTTCGCTTCACCTGTGCTGACGGCGAATTGTTTCGGATCCAGTAAAAATCCTCACCACCTTCTGATTCCAGCTTCACCGACATCATCAAGACTCTCAGACTGCCTTCCTTCTCTCTGTTCACGTCTTTATAAAATTAATACTTTGGGGTTTTTTTGGCTGCTGGTCAGACTAAAGAAGATGTTTGAAGGCATCACTTTGGGCTCTGACCACTTCCCATCAGACTTTGTCATGATTTGAAACTAAATGACAAGGCAGTTGACCAAAGAATGAACTTAAAAATAGATGAAGATGTTCAGTTGCAGCCGTTGAATCTGCACTGAAGGTTTTATGATTTACGGTCAAACATGAGCGTGTGAACTCTTCAGCGTGACGTCACCGTCCTCTTCTGCTTCTTCCTTGCAGCTCAGAGGCTGGAAGCTTCCCAGTTCCCGGGTGTCCTGAACGCACCGCGAGTCTCACACATGAACAGGCTGACAGGAGGAGAGGAGGAAGCCTGCGGCCTCGTCAACTCGTCTGCAGCTGTGCTGGATAGATTATGATATATATATAAACACACACACATATATATAAATGTCCTTTATATCTGACTGATCATGCATCTGTGTCTGTCCGGCAGTCCATCCAGCCATCTGTGTTTCTGTCTGATCTTTGGCCTGATGTTAACTACATTCCCACAGGAAAAGACTTTTAAAAAAAAAAAACAAAAAAAAAAACCCTCTAAGATCTGATCTCTTTACTGCAGGGGGAACCATCCAAACCATCAGAAACCACAAAGGGTTAAAAATCTGTTTTTGGCATAAAAATCGATGAAATGAATAATCAACTGCCACTTTCAAAGGTGAGTTTGTAAACTCGGTGCTCAGCGTGTTCATCACCGCCCAAACAGTTCAGATCAGACTGTTCTCCCGTTCTGTGGAAACTAAAAAAAAATAGATATATATATGAATGATTATTAATTTCAACATGCAAAGACATTGTTTAACCCTTTGTCACTCAAACCTGACATTTTCATTGGAGGTTAAACGTGGAAAAAAAAACATCACATGTGATTCACAAAGAGTTAAACGTCTGACTTTTTCTGGTGCTTTGTAATACCCAATAACGAGTAATTAATATCCAGTTAATGAAACAATCATTAATAATCAGACATAGATGAAGCTAGGGAGAGGAAGCTGCTGTAATACTGAGCTGAGGGTCCCTCCTGCCTGATGACATCACCAGGTAGTCGCAATGCCATTGGTCAGACAGGTAAGTAGACCCCGCCCCTTGCAGAGGGCCTCGCAGCAGCGCGGCCTGAGCAAAACTTTTCGACACGTGTTTTCTCAGCATGAACACCATCTATAATATCATATCAGATTATAACACAGATCAGCAGACTGTTTTCTAACGTTAGCATGCCTGGACAGGGAAGGAGGAGACTCAGAATCACATGTGCTTGGACTGAAACGCAGCATCAGACACACCGGACGCGTCGCCGTCAGACGAGGACGAGGAGGGGCCGCAGGCGATCAGAACCACCGTTTCCTCCATCCGACTGTATGTATGTCAGAATATTTAGATAGAGACGACTCCCCATTTCAAACAGAGAGGAATCATGAACTTGCTACCACGTCCATGCAGTGAACTGGATACTAACAGTTGAGAAACCCAACGCGCGCTTTCCCCCAAAATGCATTGCAACTGGAACGGTTGGTGAGGACGCCAGGCATTGCACTGAAGGCGAAAGAAACTTCCAGTGCGGCGCAACTCCGCGGCACATCCGGTGCATCTGAGGCATTACTCAACAGTGTCAATAATATAATTTTTTTATGTTTCGTGTCGGTGATTCCAGAAACGATCAGGATTCACAAAATCTCTGCTCTGAAGACTTTGTGGGGTCTGACTGTGAAAGCACCACAAAGCCAGGAGAGGGAGGATGCATTCACCAGATTATTATTATTATTATTTTTTTTATCACATGCTTTCTCTCCATTTCAGACCTGAACTGGGAGCGGGTTGTGCAGTAACTATCACCATCAAGTACAAACAAAAACCAGAGAGCAGGACCTTATCTCACAGTTCATTTTGTTTCCTCGGCAGTGTCTGCAACAAAAACCTCCCTGTCCCGCCGCTTTAACCCACCAGAACGAACTGAAAGAGGAACAGAACAAGAAAACCTGTGGCAGCGCAGGACAGAAAAACAAACTTAAAGAGACATTTTGATCGTCGAATAAAACTCTCGTCTCTGATTGGCTCAGAGCAACACAGAGAAGCAGGGTGCCAAAGTGCCGTTTGCATTCATCGAAACAGAAGAAGAAGAAGAAGTGAAGTTTCTACATGGCTTAAAGCTTCGGAGTTCTCAGCGCTCGACTCGGAAACATTTTAAACGCCGTCGTCGGCGAAGATGATGATGATGGTTTACGATAGTGATGACGAAGAGCGGATGTGCTAGCCTCCCGGCGCCACTCAGCAGCGCTTTTTGCATAAAATGTAAATTCATCACCAACATCCTGATTTGCTTTTTCAAATCCCCAACCCCCACCCACACCTTATTATTTTTTATTTTCTCTAAAATATTTCATCACAGGCAAGATTTTTTTTTTCATTTGTGTTAACTTCTTTTTTTCTTTGTTTTTTTTTTGTCGTCTTCGTCGTCGCTGTTGTCGCTGACATCGTTGTCGTCGTCACGGTTGTTGTTGTGGTTGTTGTGGCTGTTGTTGTTGTTGTTGTTGTGGCTGTTATGGGCAGCAGGGGGCGCTGCAGCTACGAGCCGTCCTGCTCTGTACAGTCCTCCTGCTGCTCCTCCTCGTCTCCCACCTTCTCCCCTCCGTTCAGCATCAGGCTCCCTGAGTCTTTCCTCGTCTTCTCCTCGATCTCATGCAGCGACGGCTCCTTGTACATACACACTGAGGAGAGAGAGAGGCACACGCTGTTAACCCTGCAAGCCCCGCCCACACGCCCTCACAAGAAATTACGTATCATAATTGTAATAATACGGGTTTTCTGGACATTTTCCCTATTTGTCTATTTATTTATGGAATAATTCTTTATCTTTCTTTCTTTGAATCTTTTCTGTTTCATTTTCATTATCAGATTTCTTAGACATGTCCATGATATGATCTGAATCTGCCAAGGAGGAATTTGTGATCCACTTGTGATCCAAGGCAGCACTCAGGTTTAACAGGAAGGGGAAGGAGTCAAGGAGACAGAGGCAGGGATGGAGGGATGCAGAAAGGAAGAGAGTGCGGGGGTGAAGAGAAGAAGATGAAAAGAGGAGAAGGAAGAGAGGAAGAAAGAAGAGAAGAAGGGGGAATGCGATAGTGGAGGGATATTTGTGAATAAATTTAGAGGAGAAGACAGGAAGTGATAGGGTATGGAGAGAGAGAGAGAGAGAGAGAGAGAGAGAGGGGGAGAGAGAGAGAGGAACAGATGAGAGGAGATGAAAGCAGAGCCTGAGCGCCGGCTTCGTGTTTCCAGTTAAACCTCCATCTGTGATATTAGAGCTTCACTTTGTCCTCAAACTCAGAGGAAGTCAGCGAGTCGCACTTCCTGCAGGACGACCGCTGCTAAACTTCAGCCGGTTCACGTCCAGACGCGCCTCAGCGGGACGCCGTCGTGTCGGAGCGGCTGCAATCCCACCTCCTGCGTTTCCACGGTTACTCTCCTCCTGCTGCAGGCAGTTTGAGGCGCATCACAGCTGGACTGCCTGCCTCCTTAAAGCACTGGTCCCCAACCCCAAAACTCAAACCCATCCCGTCCTGTCTTGTCCCGTCCCATCTTGTTCTGCCCCGTCCTGTCCTGCCCCACCCCGTCCCGTCCCGTCCTGTCCTGTCCCGTCCCATTACGTCACATCCTGCCCTGTCCTGTCCTGTCCCGTCCTGTCCTGTCCCATCCTGTCCCATCATGTCCTGTCCTGCCCAGCCCCGTCCTGTCCTGCCCAGCCCCGTCCTGTCCTGCAGGTTTCTGCCCCAGCTCTACTCCTGCACATCTGACCCAGTTAGGGCCCATGCACCTTCCTGCATGCCCTGTTCAGGTAGATCTGTTTCAACTAATCAGACCAGTCAATGAAACAAAAACCTGCAGGACAGGACAGGACGGGACAGGGCATGGGGACTGGGTGACTGGGCTGGGAACCACTGCCCTAAAGAATCACTGAGAGCCTCCCAGTCACATTCACTGGATTGCATTCTGGTCTATGGATGCTGCAGTGTTGCATTCTGGTCTATGGAGGCTTCAGTGTTGCATTCTGGTCTATAGCGGCTGCAGTGTTGCATTCTGGTCTATGGAGACTGCAGCTGGGAGGGACCGACACCAAAACTGGACGTTTCCCGGCCGAAGTTTTAGATCACTGGAAGAATTTATGGTATTGTAATGTTGTAGGAAGTGTGTGAGTGTGTGAGTGTGTTAGAGTGTGTGTGTGTGTGTGTGTGTGTGTGTGTGTGTGTGTGTGTGTGTCTCACCCTCGATGGGTCTGGGGACAAAGTGTGCGCTGGGTTTGGTTTTCTTCACCCGGTTTCCCTTCATGATGACTCCGTCCTTGTTGAGGCCGAGGAACCAGGCGCGGCCCGACTCGTGCTGCCGGTACAGCGTGGACGAGTAGATGACGTAGTAGTTCTCGAACACCGACTCCTTAAACTTACACTCTGCTGTGAAGATATCCTGGTGCACGCGCACACACACACACACACACACACATACACACACACATAGGAAAAACAGAATGTGTTGATGAAAATCAGCATGAGGGACCGGCGCATTTACACAACTTTCTTTCTCAAATTTTGTGCCCCCTTTCGGTCCTGGCACAACTAAACTAACATTTTTTTTTTTTTTTTTTAAACTCGTAGTGATAGCCACTTTTCTGCAGAGGTTTCTAATCTGACTGCAATACCGGCACAATCCACTGTGGCGCTATACTGCAGTCAGCACAGAGCTGCCAAAGAGGAAGAGCTCTGGGTTTGGGTTCGTTAGCCTGGCTAGCTCAGTCGGACCCAGTGGCCACACACTGAGCTGAGACACACACACACACACACACACACACACACACACACACAGCACACACACTGGTGAATCGTAAGTCCATTTGCACCGAAGCAATTTCTTGTATTTCAATAAATCTGTTTACTGACTTACATCAGACGAGCTCAACGACACAAACTGCCGTTAATAAAGCTAATAAGCATAGCGTTACAATGTCTATTTATAATAAACGGTACTTTTTTTTTTAATTCACAGGCCTTGTGCAGTTAAAATACATTATCACAAGTTTAAGTGTAAATTATTATGAAAGATTACGCCCTAAATTCACGGTGCTTTCATTGTTTTCCCTCAATGCGATTTAATTACTGCATGAATACTAGAGCACAGTTTCAGAAATGGGGGTACGTGGAGGAACTCCAGGGGGTACATGAGATTTAAAAAAATTATACAACACGTAGATCCGACCGAGCAATCTGACTGGTCAATCAGACGTTTAGAATGTGCTCAAATGAGCATGACAGCACGGCTAGCCGTGCTCAAATGAAAAATACCTCATCACTGAAAATATTACTCCGCCTGTATTTTATTGCCAGAATCTGTGTGGTTTCCATGGCAGCACGAAACGTTTCACTGAAACCCGCATCAAAAGCCGCTGTCAACTTTGTTAGTCTGCATAATGGACCATTTGGTTGTCAATTTTGATTTATTTGGCGACCTAAGTTTGGATGAATGGCTGAAGGAGGAAGACAAGACAGAAGAGAAAAAGGAGAGATACACGAGAGTGACGAGTGAAGAGCTGGATCAGCTGGAGAGGTCAGGAAATGAAGCCGGTACGGCCCGGTCAACGTCTTGGGCCGTCAAATGTCTACAAGACTACCTGACAAACACCGGGAAAACAGCTGATTTCTCAGCTGTAAGGAAAGAAGAGCTGAACAAGATCCTCCGTGAATTTTATGGAGCTTTAATTTCTATAATAAAGAGAATGAAATGCCTCAGCAGATTCAGCACCACGGACAGTACCTGCCTCAGCAGATTCAGCACCACGGACAGTACCTGCCTCAGCAGATTCAGCACCAAGGACAGTACCTGCTGAGGCAGCGTCAGCACCACGGACAGTACCTGCTGAGGCAGATTCAGCACCACGGACAGTACCTGCTGAGGCAGGTTCAGCACCACGGACAGTACCTGTCAGATTTTCCACGGAGATGTGCGGCTGTAACTTTGTTCTTGTTATTAATGTGTTAATGTTATCAGTTATTAATTAGCCTGTTAGTCATTATTAATTTGTTTAGGCTTTATGAGTTTCCTAGGCCACTGATTTAATTAATTTGTCTTTTTTTTTTTTTTGCATCCGTACATTGAAATGAACATTTAATGAATCAAAATATCTGTGAAAACTGTCATCTTTATTTCAGAGGTAAATTGATAACAGACTGAAAAGGTGATTCTATAACTCTGTTCAGCCTTAATGTGACTGCTTACTGTCCTTACTTTTGCTGCTTAGCCACATTAATCGGAGCTGACGTTAAATTGGAGTGACACACCCCCAGCTGAAATAAAACATCTGTCGGTGAGTTTATGAAAAGACAGATGTTTGTTGTGGCGCCGACACTGGAAAGCAGTAGCCTGTATTTAAATATAACTGTTAATATAAGTTGGTTGTAGATAAAGATCAGCTGTGCTGCTGAGTCGTTGTCACGGCAACTGTTAGATTGAAAATGACTGAGAAGTCGGCAGAAGTATAACTATCAGTCCATGAAAAAAATGTTTTTTTTCCAGCGGATATTCTAGTTACAACATGATTGAGCTAGCAGAGCAGTTTTGTGTTGCTGTGTGTGGCATTTATTCAGTTTTGGGGAATCACGATGTCTAGAAAACATGACAAGCTCAAGCTGGCTACTGACAAGGACTAGTTACCGTCAGATCTCATGTATTTCCGCTAAAACGGAGAGAATACTAGCAAAAAACTTTGATATTTTGAGAGTGAAATGCCCACAGTATGAATACATTTTGATTATACATTTTATTTTAGTTGTATAATCACATTATTAATAATGCTTAAATATATGTTAAAAAATAGCATCCATGGAAGGTTCCTTAAAAAATATTATTTAGCCTAATAAATATTCATTAAAATATAAATGGGAGTTCATAAACAGAATTTTATATTCAGTATTCAATTTCATCATCCCGAAACACCCCGAGACCAACAGGGCTGTGATTTGTCTGTTCCTAATCATCGCTGTCGGGAAAAAAGCACCAAAAGTTTCTGCTGTTACAGACAATTTTTCTTTGCCGGGATATTAGACCTCGAATACTAATGAGAACATTTTCATAGCCCGAATTTTATTCATGTTCAGCACAGGTAGGATTATATGACAGGAGAATAATACCGTTTCCCCTGGGACTATTTTCCCTGGAGCAGGAGGAGGAGGGAGCGTTTCAGTGTGAAAAAGTCCTGAAAAGCCAACAGTGCTGCTGCTTTTAGGAAAACTCCTGTGGAGGACTTTATTGGGCTGATGGAAAACTGGAGTGAAGAAAGTGTGAAGGCTCTGAAAGTTCATGTTCATATCGTAGTGGAATGAATGGAAACCAGCAGCTGGAGGAAAGGGAGGAGGAGTGATGTGGCAGCTCTGAAACCCCACTGCTCGCTCTGGGAGGAGAGCAGAGGAACGTTCTGGAACATGCAGAAGAACCGGGACGCAGCTTTAAGATGTGACTGTCCACTTGAGACTGGACTGGAACTTGCACTAAAAGACTTAAAATCAGCTCTGGGGACAGGTTTTCACCCAGACCCTGGTAGAAAGCTCTGATATCTACAAACTGTAAACTGTACATCCCGTGAGCTCACATCTATAATCTGCCTCTGAACTGACTGAAGTCCTACTGACATGAATCCAGTGAAATGTATTTACAACGATCTGACACTGCAGCACTTTGACTCAGCTTTGACTAAACTGGATATGAAATGGAATCTCTTTTTTAAAAAAATTCTTTTCTGATGTGTTTGTCTGGACATGGGGACGTAGAACTAGAGCAGGCAGAGCAGCTGTGGAGTAAAGCGTTGAGCTGGACGATTTGAGACCAAACTGGACTTTAATGGAACATTTTCCAACACCATTTTAGCACAGCACCTCCCCTTAGACATAACAGGTGTGTGTGTGAGAGTGTGTGAGTGTGTGTGTGTGTGCGTGTGTGCATGCATGCACCCTCCGGATATAACAGGTGGTCAAGGTGGAGAAAGGAATCAATCAGAGCAGAACACACACACACACACACACCCGCACACACAGAGTTTTAACCTTCCTCCTCTGTTTTCAAAGCAACAGTTGGTTCCTGCTGCTCCACATCCGAGGACCAGCTGATTCTTGAATAGAAGTTTTCTAAAGTTTCACAGAAAAATGTGCTAAAGTTTCGCATGAACTCTAACTGATCGTCTGCAGACACGCGGCAGCTGCGTTTCCTTTGCTGGTCACCAGTTTTTTCTGTCTTGGTTGGTTCTCTTGGTTGGCCACCGTCGGCACAGTGAGCAGCACACAGCCACAGAGGAAGAACACACCAGCAGTTTGTTTCACGTTAAGTTGAACGCAGACGACTGCTGGGCCTGCTGGTGGCGCCAGAGCAAAGGACTTTGTGGAATGCACTACCTCTCAGTTTGCGTACTGCAAACAGTCTCTCCACTTTTAAAGCCCAACTGAAGACGCACTTGTTCACTTTAGCTTTTGGCGGAGTATAATTACTTTTATTGGGTCTATATTCATTTTGTTTTTATGTCTTTTCTATGTTACATGTCTTTTTTTTTTATTGCTTGCTATTGCTTTTATTGCTTCTGCTTCTTTACTGCAAAACACTTTGGTAGGCCACTGGCTGTTTTAAATGTGCTATACAAATAAAGCTGACATTGACATTGACATTGACATTGACTTAGGGTCACCGAGGCGCCAGGCGTCATCCAGGTGTGTTGTCACAAAACATCACAGCGATCCTCTGAGCAGTTTTGGAGACACAGTGTTTATTTAATGTTTTCACCATCAAACTGTCTGGAGCCCAAATCCCCCAGGACACGTCTGAGCGAGGCTGCATCCTGTTTCAGCTGCTTTCACATACATACAGTTTTTTGGACAGGTTTTTGATAATTTTCTAATAACATTTTTTTTTTTTTTTTAGCTAATTTCCTTTCCGGAGTTGATGAACTATTGAGTGAGATATCTCACTTTCGCCCCTCTCTGTAGACAGCTGGTCTCGCTGGACGGATCCGGCGCTGACACCGTCCACCGGTAACGTCGTTTTCGCTGGTGTTGCAAGGCATTGTGGGATTCCCTGCTCTGCCTGAAGAGCAGCTGCATGCTTCTCTCCTCCACAACAAGGAACCCTAGGCTTGACTTCCTGTGTCCTCATTGGAAAATGTCCACTCCCAAGCAAGAAGTGCTGCCAAAAAAGGAAGATTTGCCGAGACGGAGCCATAAATCTCCATTTGTCTGCCTCTCTGTCACCGTCTCTGCACGTCAACATCCACTCCTCTCTCTCTCTCTCGCTCTTTATTCTCCACGCAGAGCAACTAAAGAATTGCACTTTAAACTTTGATGGCAGCAGCAGACATGAATAATGGATGCTGAGTGGACTCAGCCAAGCAGAAATCAGCCTCCCAGCCGCTGGTTTCTGTCCTGAGCCGAGACTCGGTCCGGCTGCTTTAGGATGCTTTACGTCAAATTTAGGGGTGTAGCGGTTCACCTAACCCACGGTTTGGTTCAAACCTCGGTTTTCAGAAACTACTAAAGAAACGTTTTGAAAACTTGAAAACAGAAAAAATGTCTGGATTTTATCAACAAAATGTTGCTTTGCAATAGAGAACATGAGCATTACTATAACACTTTTCTTACCACTCCTCTTCCACTCTGATACGGTGGCCTGTAGTATTTTCGACAGATGTTCACTTGTGTGTCTGAAGAACAGGATTTTTAATGACCCAGTTGTCGGTGATATAATGTGCGGTGATTGTGATGAAGCTCTCCGTTGCGTGCGACATCCAACCGTCCGTAGTTAAAGCAGTGAACTCTGCGCTGCTTCAGTCCTCGTGTAGTTTAGCCTTCACGTCGTCATGAAGTTTAGGCAACACATTTTGGCTGAAACGTGGTCGACTGGGCACGTCGTATCACTGTTGTCTGAATCCAGGGTTTTCAACGAGTGAAAAGGGGCGCATATCCGATTTGAAGAGTTTGCTGTTGTTGTTTACTTTTTACTCCGCTGGGCTGAGTAAGTGCAGCGTTGGGCTGACGTCTCTGAATATGCGCTTGCACGTTTGAAGTGTTGCCAGCCGCTTCCACAGCAAGTTTCACAAAGCACAGATGACAAATTACGTGTGTTTTGATAATGTCACGACTTCCGTCCTCATTGATATGAACAGTGAACCTGAAGAGGTTCGGGAAGATGGAGTGAGTTTCTAAACCGAAATCCTTTGAACCAAGGTTTTCCGGTTCTGTCCAAAACCGTTACACCCCCGGTCAAATTACACTGCACATCAGTTTTACTGTGTCAAAAAGTTTCCTGTGTTGCGGTAATACCATGAGAGTCAGAAGATAAGTCTGGAAAAACTGCTGTATTCAAAACCAAATTACTGCATTTTTACATCCCCATGTTTTATATTTATGAACAACATGAATTTATTTAGTACATGACAAAAAGGGGCGGAGTTTCAAGAGGGGAGACATTATTCTATTTTTTACTGTTTTATATTGAGACATCCTAAATTAATGAACATACTTGTTTCTCTTATTAACTTTTTTTTTTTTTTTATTACTCTGGTAGACGTCTGTTTTGCTGCTGCAGCAGAAACAGTTTCTGAGGAAAGTGAAACCTCTTCTGACAAAAAAAAAAAAAAAAAAAAACAATTTTCTTATTATTTTTATGATAATCATTATAAACCATTATATTATAGTAATTCCTAATTACTATCATTATTATCTATTTTTTTTTCTTACGACCTAATCTGATGTGTTTTTCAAGCCAGGATTGTCTGTGGCTGTGAAACATGAACTGACTGATGCTTAAAGATGTAATTTTATTTTTATATTTCTGAGAAGTGCTTTGGAGGCATTTTGAAAATTATTATGATTATTATTATTTTTTCTTTTTTCTTTTTTTCTTTTTTTCATTTTTAAAGAAACTTGAATGAAAGGCAGGTTGCTGTTCAGGCTGCTGTGTTTTCAGGCGAGTCCCAGCAGCCTGACTTTTCCTCAAATAGCAGCAACTTTATCTGGCAAAACTATCTGGCAGATAATGTGACGATGTGACAGAAAATATCATGAAACGAGATCGCTGTGAACGCAAGGAGGAAAAAAAACTGCAGAAAATGACAAGCAGATCGTCAAACTTAGAGGATGAGGACGTTTCCCTGCACTGGAAGGAAACTTTACAGTTTCAGCCAGAAGTTAAATAAATGTATTGATTTTTTTTTTTTTTTTTTTTTTGATAATGGTTATGTGATTAAGTTCCACTGACACAACAATAATTAAATATTGCTGCAACATAATATCATGACTGAGCTGAACTTAAAATATTTGATTCAGCATAAAAGAACACGTCATTTAAGTCCTGGCAACTTAATTACATTTGTTTAATTTCTCTATTCTTTAGCTTGAATTTAGTTCTTGAATCTAGATTTTTTGGTTTTTAGTTTCTTGGGGTCTGAAACAATGTGTTTTTTTTTTTTTTTTGCTTTCGATGGTGATAATGTAGTATGAATGGTATGAATATCAGTAAACATGTGAGCTCGTCCCTCTGCGCCTGTTAGCTTTTCGTGAATCTGCTCTAAACCCTGACCTGCAGTGAACAGGGGGCATTTCATGGTGCAGGGAAAAAACTGATCCACTTAAGTGTAAAGCTTCTTTTTCTTATGTTTTCTTTAACAATTTTTTTAATTTCTGAATCATGCAATTAAAAAACAAAACAAAAACAACAATAAATCATAACACTGAATCTCAGTACTTGTAGAATTGCAATACTTAAGGCCTTAAATACTTAAATACTTCATGCATATTGTTCATGCAACTGTTTCCCATGGTCCAGTGTTTGAAAAAAAAGTGAACAAAAATTACAATAAATTGTAATGTCAAATTGAAATACTTGAGAATCACAATATACAGTACAGGCCAAAAGTTTGGACACACCTTCTCATTCAATGCGTTTTCTTTATTTTCATGACTATTTACATTGTAGATTCTCACTGAAGGCATCAAAACTATGAATGAACACATGTGGAGTTATGTACTTAACAAAAAAAAGGTGAAATAACTGAAAACATGTTTTATATTCTAGTTTCTTCAAAATAGCCACCCTTTGCTCTGATTACTGCTTTGCACACTCTTGGCATTCTCTCGATGAGCTTCAAGAGGTAGTCACCTGAAATGGTTTTCCAACAGTCTTGAAGGAGTTCCCAGAGGTGTTTAGCACTTGTTGGCCCCTTTGCCTTCACTCTGTGGTCCAGCTCACCCCAAACCATCTGGATTGGGTTAAGGTCCGGTGACTGTGGAGGCCAGGTCATCTGCCGCAGCACTCCATCACTCTCCTTCTTGGTCAAATAGCCCTTACACAGCCTGGAGGTGTGTTTGGGCTCATTGTCCTGTTGAAAAATAAATGATGGTCCAACTAAACGCAAACCGGATGGGATGGCATGTCGCTGCAGGATGCTGTGGTAGCCATGCTGGTTCAGCGTGCCTTCAATTTTGAATAAATCCCCAACAGTGTCACCAGCAAAACACCCCCACACCATCACACCTCCTCCTCCATGCTTCACAGTGGGAACCAGGCATGTGGAATCCATCCGTTCACCTTTTCTGCGTCTCACAAAGACACGGCGGTTGGAACCAAAGATCTCAAATTTGGACTCATCAGACCAAAGCACAGATTTCCACTGGTCTAATGTCCATTCCTTGTGTTTCTTGGCCCAAACAAATCTCTTCTGCTTGTTGCCTCTCCTTAGCAGTGGTTTTCTAGCAGCTATTTGACCATGAAGGCCTGATTGGCGCAGTCTCCTCTTAACAGTTGTTCTAGAGATGGGTCTGCTGCTAGAACTCTGTGTGGCATTTATCTGGTCTCTGATCTGAGCTGCTGTTAACTTGCGATTTCTGAGGCTGGTGACTCGGATGAACTTGTCCTCAGAAGCAGAGGTGACTCTTGGTCTTCCTTTCCTGGGTCGGTCCTCATGTGTGCCAGTTTCGTTGTAGTGCTTGACGGTTTTTGCGACTCCACTTGCGGACACATTGAAAGTGTTTGCAATTTTCCGGACTGACTGACCTTCATTTCTTAAAGTAATGATGGCCACTCGTTTTTCTTTAGTTAGCTGATTGGTTCTTGCCATAATATGAATTTTAACAGTTGTCCAATAGGGCTGTCGGCTGTGTAGTAACCTGACCTCTGCACAACACAACTGATGGTCCCAACCCCATTGATAAAGCAAGAAATTCCACTAATTAACCCTGAAAAGGCACACCTGTGAAGTGAAAATCATTTCAGGTGACTACCTCTTGAAGCTCATCGAGAGAATGCCAAGAGTGTGCAAAGCAGTAATCAGAGCAAAGGGTGGCTATTTTGAAGAAACTAGAATATAAAACATGTTTTCAGTTATTTCACCATTTTTTGTTAAGTACATAACTCCACATGTGTTCATTCATAGTTTTGATTCCTTCAGTGAGAATCTACAATGTAAATAGTTATGAAAATAAAGAAAACGCACTGAATGAGAAGGTGTGTCCAAACTTTTGGCCTGTACTGTACATCCCAGTCATCATGACAGTATTGAATCGGGAGACGAGCCTATAGTCTACCGGAGAGCATAATGGAGAAGATCAAACAGCCACACATTTAACCGCATCATGGCAGGTTTCCACTGTGGCTTGTATTTTCAAATTAAACATTATTTTTTATTGCAAATCATTTAATTTGTCACATAATGCCAAACACACCTTGACCTGCTTAATAGTAGGTGATTGATTTGATTGTGACAAATTGTGCAACTCAGACAGAAGTTTATGATTATGAGTTCATGATGGCTTTAGCTACATAAAACGTGTGCATGACAAACCTGCTGCTACTTCACTACCACTTCATTGTTACTGCGCTGCAAATACATTGTTCTGTCGAGTGTGTTGTGATATGTGACAACAGTTTGCTGTATTCAGCACAACGCACTGGGACTGCAAAACACTTGAAACTAGAGAGCATCTTGAATGCACCCAGCAGACCCTCTGCAGGCTCGCTTGAGGAGGCACCACTGTGAAATTTAGGAGGCTGTTGTGTCACAAATGGTGAATGAACTTTGTGATGCCGACCCTTTTAGCTCTGCCCGGGGTGGCCGGTGGTCACCGATCCTCCGCCTACGAAAGAGGAGAGTAACCTCTTCAACTCGGCCGGCATATTTTCTTTCAGAGGCAGTGACTGGCTCGAAAGCTAGAGTGAAGATAATGGTATCATATGAAACTAGATGCTCTGAGGTGTCCATTGATACCAAACATGTCATGCTAGGTTGTCAGCAAGGTGGCTAAATATTGCTACAAACCTATATTTCTGCATTTTCAGTGGGGTCCCTCGACCTCTGACCTCCAGCTGTGTGAATGAAAATGGGTTCTCTGGGCAGCCACGGCTCTCCCCTTTGCAGACACGCCCACCTTCTGCTAATCCCATGCAGTTTGGGCCCCAAAGCCTGCAGTCCACATGTGTTCTTGTGGCCTGTTGTAAAATGGTGTGTGTGTGCAGACTGGGGCCTATACCAGACTATGCTTTCATACCAAGTTTTCCTCATATTTACATAAACATACTTTGGTTATGTAGCCTAATTGTTTCCCACTGGAAGCTGTCATATTTGCTACTACTGGAAAAGGCATAACTGTAACCAATCCGTGGAGGTTAAAGTCAGTAAGGCAGTAAGACGCTGACCAAAACAAAATCAAGTGGAAGGGCAGATAAATCGCCATCATTCAGGCAGGGCATGTTTCTTTTGTGTGTTGGAGTTGAGGCTGTGTGTTTCTTTCTTGGGGTTACTGGTTCATTTCCCATGGTGGACCTTCATGGACTCATGCATTTACTTTTCTCTCCAACACTCGAATAACTGTTATATTCTTCTATAAGGACGTGGAGGAGCTTGAGGCAGACCTTGTGATTCAAGTGATGAAGACTGCCGTCATCGGGTGTGCAACCATTTGTGGTCGGGGGAACCAAAATCCTGGAGGGGACTGTCGTCAGATCCTGTGCTTTGCTGATGGGTGTAATATACGCTCCTAACCTCAGTTGGCCCAAGCCATTGATGTTCACCTTTGAGGTATTTCGGAAGTAAGGAGTGTCAAGTGTAGTATTTTCTGACTGTGCTCTAAAACCTCAGTGCTGAGGTCCCGTTACAGCTCGTGTAACCTGATCCAAGTCCTCCAGATTCAAACATCCAAATCTGGGCTGGAAAACACCTGTATTTACACGCCCCCTGTGGACAAAATCGTTGGTGTTTCCCTGGAATGAAGACAGCATTTCCCGTGAGCACCACCGCCTTGTGTGGTAAAGATCTTGACCTGGCCTTGTTGTGACAAGTGAGTGAAAGACGTTGACGGGCGAGAAGAGACACTTGTGTTTCCATCCCAGCTAAGAACAGCTAGGAGTGTGTGAGTTTGCTTTGGTGCTGATGTTTTTTGAGACTGGGACGTGGACATGACTGGGAGTCACTGCCTTCACAAAATGAAGAGCTAATCTGACAAACAACGGCCAGATTAGAATAAAACAACTGACTCCCACTGACACTGACAGCAAGATCAACTCAACTCCAACTAAACATTTTCACACAAGAACAACTCAACTGGGACCAGAGAACCCACTCTGGAGACTGAGCTGGGACCAGAGAACCCACTCTGGAGACTCAACTGGACTGGAAATAAAATGAACTAGTCCAAGCCCCTATGTGCCCTATGTCTATGTGCCAAGATGGAAATGGGTGTGGCCTATATCAGGAGATTCAGCTCAATGTTCATTCAGGCCTGGACCCCAGAAAGCTAAATAGAAATGAAAACTAATGAAAAATACAAAACTATACTAACTCTGCTGTAAAGTGGATCTGGCGGCTGGGGAGCGATACATGTCAGTCTGTTAACATGAGGATAACCCACAGCTTTACTAACTACATTAACATTAAATAAAGTTTTATATATAATTAACACAGAGCCCGGGAGTCAGACGTGAGCCCTGTGTGTCTCAGCACAGACACATGCAGCCTGGGAAAATGTAAACATAAACTCTTCTGGTCTGCATGCCGTGACTCCGACCCGCTGACAGGCATTTAAAATAACTTTATAGAGACTAAAAAACTCTTAGTTGCTTAAAAGAAAGCCATCAAACAAGGAGTGGATATTATATGACTAGTGCCATCACTTTATGCCAAAGCATAGAGGGTCAGGTGCTGGAGAACTGAACTAGTTAATGACAGCGTTTTTGTTTGTGTGTGTTTGTTTTCATTTTGTACTGCAGCATCACAGGGTCTGACAGCAGACTTCTCTACATGATGGAGCGGCCCAGCATCACGGGAAAGCGTGTAACAGACCCGCTGCTCCACCACAGGAGGCGTGTCAGCATCACATTTTGTGTCACCGAGGAACTGCAGGGTTTTATGAGGAGGCAGTAACATGACGTGTTCTACAGGGAGCGGCAGAGTCCACACGAGGAGGCAGGCGGGGGGGTGGACACACGGACTTTGGTACAAGCAACCCGAATTCAAATCCAAGTCCGAGCAAAACCAGTGTTTGTTTTTAAAGTGTTTGCTAAAGTTAGCTTGCCAGCTAACGTTGCTAAATACGTAGCTAAACACCGGGCAAACAGCTGATTTCTCAACTGTAAGGAAAGAAGAGCTAAACAAGATCCTCCGTGGATTTTATCGAGCTTTAATATCTATATTAAAAAGAATGAAATGCCTCGGCAAAGTCAGCAGCACAGACAGTACCTGCCTCAGCAGATTCAGCACCACGGACAGTACCTGCTATGGCAGATTCAGCACCACGGACAGTACCTGTAAGACTTTCCACAGAGACGTGCAGCTATAACTTTGTTCTTGTCATTAATGTGTTAATGTTGTCAGTTATTAATTAGCCTATTAATTGCTATTAATTTGTTTAGTCTTTGTGACTTTCCTAGGCCATTGATTTAATTAATTTGTCAATTTTTTTGCATCTATACACTGAAATGAACATTTAATAAATCAACACGTGAAAACTGTCGTCTTTATTTCAGAGGTAAATTGATAACAGCCTGAAAAGGTGATTATATAACTCTGTTCAAGTATAACTATCAGTCCATGAAAAAAATATTTTTTCCAGCGGATAATCTAGTTACAACATGATCAAGCTAGCAAAGCAGTTTGGTATTTATTCAGTTTTGGGAAATCACAATGTCTAGAAAACATGATAAGCCCAAGTTGGCTGGCTGACAAGGACTAGTTAACGTCAGATCTCATGGATTTCCACTGAAACGGAAAGAATACTAGCAACAAACTTTGATATTTTGAGAGCAAAATGCCCACAGTATGAATACATTTTGATGATACATTTTATTTTGTTGGTAAATGTTGTATTATCACATTATTACACTTGCTTGACCATTATTATTGTCGCAACAGTGATGCGGCCAGGAACGAGATGCTTGTGCATCACTGAAGTGTTCCCTCTCGTGTAATAATGCTTAATTGTAGTGAACATTAGCTAACAAGATAACAGTCACGCCTGTGCTAATGTTACTGGACCTGCTAGCTGTGAGCTGTGAGCTGAGGTGTGCTGCAGGGAGGGAAGTCTTGTCTTTCTTACTTTCTTATTTGTTGTGTTGAATTACAACTTAATTACAAACTGATTGATATGGCGATTGATTTCAAGTCCCAAGCCCAATCAGCCCGATGCCGCCTTCATTGGGACAGTTGAAAAAAGACGGACAGACAGACAGACAGACAGACAGATAGACAGACAGATGTTCTTACTGATGTGTAGAGGAATCCCTCTCCGTTCATGGCGACGTACAGTCCAGCCTTCACTCCCTGGATCGCCACAACCCGCAGACCGACCGGGATCAGATTAAACAGAGCTGCAGACAGACAGACAGGCAGACAGGCAGACAGACAGTTAGTTACTACAGAGGCACTGACAGGTCAAAGGTCACCGTCTGCCTCTCAGCAGCACAGGGACTCAGTTCATCAGGTTGAACTCCAGAACTTTAATTCATTTCCACATGACGGCAGCGGAGGCTTCGCAGCACTCGTCCCTTTATGAGATCAACGGGTCATCTGCCGTTTCGCTCAATTATTATTTCAAGTCACAATCTATGGCATTTTCCTCCAGATATCTGTGTGTGTGTGTGTGTGTGTCCTCTATATATCTGTGTATCATTTCAGCTGCCCCCTCCTTTGAAGCTCACATTTCAAGACAGGACATGTCTTGTGAAGGCCGTCCCGTTCCAGAGGCTCACAGGAACTTAAAGGACAGTGTCAGTGAAGCCGTCGCGCTCCCAGAGATCCCAAATCCACAAGCGGCGGCCTCGTGTTCCCGTCCTGTGTGAAGGCGGGCTGGACCTGCTGGGCCTGACACTGGCACTGTCTTTTAAAAACTGTATATATTTTCTAAGAAATAACTTGTATATTCTGTTGAGACCCTTTTTTTGGTATGGTATATAAATATATATTTTTACCATTCCACACTGTCACGCTCAAAACTTTCTTCATATTTACATAAACATAAACATGCTTTGGATATAACCTAATTGTCCCCATTAGAAGCTGTTATATTTGCTGGACGGTGCGTTCAAAGTAAGTAAGACAGTAAGACACTGGCCAGAACAAAACCAAGTGGAGGGGCGGCCGCTGTCTCAGAGCAATCACAGACTGCTCCTTTAAATGTGAATTCAAATGGGCAATTTAAATCCTCAAAGCTGTCTTCTAGATAATATAATATTATTATTAATATTATTATTACATAATTTATTATGTAATAATAATAATATTTGTTTTGAGTTTTCCTTTTACTTGTACTGTTTTTTTTAAATGTATTAATTCATTCCTTTTCTTAAACAAAATGAGTCTGTCTGGAAGAAGCTTGTTCAAAATAAAGGCTCTGTACTGAGAATGTGCCCTGCAAAATAAGAGGCCCCACATGCCTGCAGTCCAGTTTTGGACCATGACCCACTGTTTGAGAACCACGTGAGGAGTGATGAAAACCAGTTTCACAGTCTGGAAGACAATCAGCTCCTCATCATCAGCTCTTCTTAAATTTAAAATATTCCAATTTATAAAGGCCATCCAAAAAAAGCTAAAGATGCATGACACAGTATTTATTAACTATTTAAAAAGTAACATCTGTAGCAACTTAATAATAACCATCAAAATACTGTTTATTATACTGTTATACGTTTAAAACCAGTTATTACACATTAACAAAGTGTAGTAACTATATAAAATCTGTTGCATCTGTCTGTTTAATGTTTGTAGATATTTTACAAATGATTTCTTAAAGGTTTACAAATCATTTGGAAATAATGAACAAATATTTAATATAATAAAAAAAAATGTTTGAAATGTGTGCACCAATAAACTGTTATTAGTCTACTAAATAATGTGTTAACATTATTAATTAATTAATCATAACTGATTATAATTTAATTGTTTGTTGACTGTAAATAACTACTAACTAAAGTTTAATTAACTTTTGATTCACTATTTATTAATGATAATTATTCTAAGGTCTTTTATAAAGGCTTTTTTTTTTTTTTTCAATTTTCACTTGGTCTCACAATTTTGCAAAAAAACAACAACAAAAAAACACAAAATGCGTCACAAATTTTATGAAAACTGTCAAGTAAGTCAAACTCCCAGCGCGAGGTCGCTTCACATCGTCTGGATCATCACTGCAAGATCACGGCTGCTTCCTCCATGATTTGTTTTAAACATTTTTTTAAAGTAGATGTGTTGCGCATATGCAAATGAGTTAAATTTAAAAAAGATCAGATTTGTTGTAGGTGTGTAAATGAAGCCGGTGAAGCAAACAAAAAGCAGATTTGTTGGCGGCGTTAAATCCCTGCTAAGCCTGTTGGACGTGACGATGTGGCCTCAGCTGATAAAAACCAACAAGAAAAAGACGATGAATAAAAAGGAAAAGAGAGAGAGAGAGAGAGATAATCCACAGAGGCAGAGAGCTGCAGAGTGGGTGATGAAGAGGAGGAGGAGGAAGAGGAGGAGGAAGAGGCCTGTGGCGGTGTTAATCCTCCTTTATTTAACACGGAGAAACACAGTGAGATGATTTGAGCGAGCCGGGCGGCCGACTGTCACTTTGAATTGTGGGGGAGAGAGAGAGAGAGAGAGAGAGAGAGAGAGAGAGCATCCAGCCCTCCTCTGCTCTCTTCTCCTTTGTTCTTCTTCCCTCTTTTTTCCTCCATGTTCTCCTTTCTCATCTCCACTTTTCTCCTCCTCATCTTCTCTTGTCCTTTTCTTTTCTTCTCCTCCTCTCTGTCGCCCTCTCCCTCTCTCTTCCGCCGCTCCCACAGGTGATTTTATCATCGCTGCACAGCCGTGCTTCGTTCAAACCCAAAGAACTTTATTTTGAAATTCTGGTGAGAATCCCAAACATGAGCTGCTGACTTCCAGGGAGATGAGTCTAAAATGATGCAGGAGACATGCGGATCTTTTCTATGTGACGTGATTCTGCAGCTGTAAAACAGCAGCAGCTTGGCTCTGAATATTTCCCTCAGTATCAGAGAGAGGGAGTTTCAGTTTCAAAAAGATTAATAGATATATTAATATATTAATTAATTATAGATATATAATTGTATTAAGGTTACTACGAAATTTGAAAAAAAAAAGTTATAAGAAAATGACCATGAAATTGAAAAAAAAAAAAAAAAAATTATTCGGAGAACAAAAACAACAACAGAAATATAAAATTACCTAAAAAAAAAAAAAAAAAAGAGCCCGCACACAGAATTTCCCAGTTTGGGATCAATAAAGTAAATCTATCTATCTATCTATCTATCTATCTATCTATCTATCTATCTATCTATTTATCTATCTATCTATCTATCTATAGGCTCTTGGGTTTGACGGAGTAAAGGTGTCTGAGTGGAGACAGAAATCTCTGAGCTCCTCCTTCAGGACGCAAAAAGCAGGAAAACTGACGGGGATCTGGGGTCAGGGAGACGGGACGGGCTTCATGGAAACAGTTGCAGGATTAGACAGGAATGAATCGGGCAAAACAGGAGGACAATTTCACTCCCGTGTCTCTTTGAGTTTACGTACTAAAACAAGAGAAAGAACAGCAGCTCCTCGTCACTCCTGAATCGATTGGAGGTTTTCCGGTCTCAGGTTTTCCTCCACTCGTCTAACGCCCGTCCCGTCTCAAGCTTTGTCCTGCATAACCTGGTTCTTGTGGTGCTTTTCTGTAATCCTGCTGCTGAAGATCCTGAGAGGGACGTTCCTCTGTTTCGCTGCCATCCTGGAGCGACCCCGCTGCTCTGCACGGCAGCGCTGGGTGGTTCCTCTTCCTCTTCCTCTTGAGGTTTAATGGAGGCTGTCGCTTAACTCCACCAACCGGTGTCACCTGGACAACGCCCCTCCCCCTAACAACCCCCACACCCTCTCCCCTCGCCCCAGGATGACCGTGGGGTGGACGTCCTGGGGCTTTAAAAAAAAAAACTGAACTTTGTGTGCCTGTGCTTCCTATTTGTAGACGCGTCTGTGGAGATCCTCAGTCATCCAGGTCACTGAGCTGAATTGAGGTCAACTGGACTTGAAGAAGTTTCACTCGTCATCCAAAAGAACACACCGGTGGGGAGTCCCAGGCTTTCAAAAACGTGTGGGGGCGTTCTCCAGCTGGTTGACTTGTTAGCGCTGAAAGTCGAAAGTGTCGCAGGGTCACATGACTTTAAGATGAACGACGGTTGTTAGGGTCACTTGACTCACGAGGGTCGCTCACCTGGGACCCTAACAACCTGGATGAGAAGGGCAACGTCTTTGAGAATCTACCAAGTGCAGCTCCTGTGTGGATATCTGCTTTCACCTCAGTGTCTTTGATATGTTTTAAGATTCTATTTTTATATAGACTTTGATGCATTTTATGCTTATTTTGTTATACTTTGCTATGTAGTGTGTGTATTGTGAATGTGTGTCATTTCACCCTGAAGTGTGTGTGTGTGTGAATTTTGGTCGAGGTTTTGATTTTTTAGATTTTTTTTATGATCTTATTGTCTCTGTTTACCTGTGAAAGGGGCTGCACAATAAACTTCACTCGACCTGACCTGACATGACAGCTGCACACAGAGAGAACAGGGAGTCGAACCTGCAACCTCACCGCACAGACGGTGAATGCAGAATAAAGGCAGGCGCAGCAGAGACTCACTGTAGTCGCTGTTCTCGTCCTTGTTGCCGTTGATGGTTCCATCCGGCTGCATCTGCAGGTAGAAACCCTGCTCGCTGAACAGACGCGTCACGATGCCCTTCAGCTGCGGCTCTGAAACACACAGAGAGCCCGGGTTAGGACCTCACACACACACACACACACACACACACACACACACACACACACATATCTGAATGTCACATCTTCCCAGCAGCAGTATTTCTCACTTACTCACTCACTCTTCTCACCCGTATCAAACGTCCCAAAAACCTGATCTATCCTGACAACAGGAGGCTCTGTGCATTCTGGGTAAAATGTGGTATGAACTCTGGTTCAGGAGGAAGGACCTGACAAACCTGCAAATCTGTCATGTGGAGCGTCAGTCAGCTGAGCAGCACGGGGAGGGTGAGGGCAGGTAAAGGTAAGGTAAAGGTAAAGCACGGTGAAATAAAGGCAGGTTCTGGTTTGGTAAAAGTTAAGACAGTAAAGATGCAGGTGAGGTAAAGGTGAAGGTCAGTTAAGTTAAGAATACTCCAGCATTCTGGGCAGAAAGCCGCTGCTCCGACTCGCCCAGTCTGCCCAGTGGTTCAGCTGCTATGGGCAGCATTTCCTGAAGGTAGAAGAAGATCCACCACAAATTGACTTCTCCTCAAATGACTCTTTTTGTTTTTTTTTTATTTTTTATTTCAAGACATTTCCTACCCATCCACATGATCCACTGATGGAAGAAGACGGCTTCAGAGCTGCTGGGAGGTTTATTGTTTCACATTCACAGAGACAGGCTAACGACTCCTATAGACTTCAAGTCTTTATGCTAAGCTAACATGAAATGCTACCCATAGGAACTGAACCACTGGACGTCCAGAGGTGGAAATGATGTCCAACATCTGGTCTGGGGAAGTTGGGAAAAAGGGATTTGGCCCAAAACATTGGATTGTTCCTTTAAGGTAAGATATAGGTACGCTAAGGGTCAAGTAAAGGTAAGGGTAAGGGTGTGCTAAGTAAAAGGTGAATTATGCAAAAATGCAGAGGGTTGATTTAAGTTAGAAAGTCTTTAGGGTGCACACTTAAATATCAACCCTCGGCATTTTTGCATTGTGCACCTTTCAAGGTAACTTAAGGTAAAGCCTAGGTAAAGTAATGTAAGGTGATATAAGGTAAGGTAAGGTAAAATGCAAACTACAAATAAACAAACAGAGCAGTACTCTGATTACTGTCATACAAACAGTTTGATCTGATAATCTGAGTGTGGAAGAGCCGGCTGGTTCGGCTTACTGAGGACAGAAACTGTGCAGGTCAAAGGTCACCACCAGCAGGAACACACATAAAAGCAAAGAGCTTACTTTCACCCATCAGAGTTTACGTGTGCTGGAAAATCTCCCATCCATCCATCAATCAAACTAATCATTTTCATTCATTCCTTCATTTGTTCATTTCTAAAGCATTTTTCAAAATATTTCACATAAGTGCTGCACAAAAGTCAGGTAAAAGCTAAAAACAGTGACACATTTTCCATTTTCAACACCAGTATATTCCTATTCAGGGTCGTAGGGGCTTGTGCCTGTGCCACACAGAAAACAGGAAAAAAAAAACAAAAAAACATACAGACAATAAATCAGAATTTGCTTGGGTGTTTGTTCCTAAACGCCCCCAACGACAAGCTTTGACAGAGCAAGGCAGCACGATGCTATCGGTCTTGTATTCAAAGAGTGGCTGGTTCGATGCCCACAGCAGCCGTGGCGGTTGCGGTGGCAGTGGCGGCGGCTGAGCGTCCTGTCAGTGTCCTTGAGCGCTCGCCGCCGGTCCCTCTGGACGGGCAGCGTCACTTAAACGCCTCGAATGTAAATGTAACGTGTGCTGGTGTAGTGAAGCGTGCTCCAGATGACAATGTGGGGCAGGAAGACTCAGCACTGGAAGAGATGGAAATAGACCAGAATACAGCGAGCTAATGTGGAGCAGGCCGCTGTGCCACTTAGCAGACTGACTGACTGACAGAAGAGTCCTCAAGCCTCCGTCCACAACGAGACGCTGGCTTTCTAACTCAGCCTGTTGTCTCCTGCTTGCCCCCACCCACCTTCGGGACGTCCCAGGATGTGTAGTTTAGGTGCACAGAACTGCTTAAGGATGATTTATGTGCTGCTGAATTCCAGTGTCTAAAATGAAGCACAACACATGCAGATCGTTTCTATTTGATGTGATTCTGCAGCCATAAATCATAAATCTTGGCTTTGAATATTTCCCTCAGTATCAGAGTGATGGAGCTTCAGTGAAGCTGCAAAAACTTGCACAAAAAGTGTTAAATATCCCAATATGGACTGCAGCATACAAATCCAGTAGCTGGGACTGGACTGGGAGAGCGACGGGGGATTACGTGATGAAGCATAATGAGTTGATTCGCTTTTTTCATGCTGTGCATCTAAGAATTCCACATAAGAAAGGGCAAGAACAGGCTTCATGTTGTCTGATGGATCTGTTTATGTCCAACCCTTCACCATTTTACATCTTAGTCACTTTTGGTTTTTCGGTTGGAAGCCCAGCGGAGCCGATCAGCAGCATCGCCGGGCGGGACAAACGTCGAGGTAGGAACGCCAGATAGCGTCTCAGCTTACACAAGAAAATGGATGATAAAAAACCCCTTGATTAACAAATTCATCTAACAGAAGGCCTGTCTTCTCAGTACTGCATCAGCATTGTAGTTTTTTCAATTCAAGATCAAATTAAATATGATTCTGATTGTGATTTTTGTAAAATTTTGTCCTGATGTGTTTGGTGACAAACTATTTTCCCCGCGGGGATTAATAAAGTGTACTGCATCGTATCGTATCCTGCCCCGGGTGACCTTCCACAACATTATTTATGGTTTTTAATAACTTTTCCAGAAACACCTCTGATGTTTTCTTGAGGCTATGTTTGTATTGGGGAAAGGAAATAGCAGAAAATAACAGTGAGTTACAATACTGACAGCCATCTGCGATGCCATGACACAACACAACACCCGGTGCTGATCTGGACCCACGTTGTGCGTTTGGCTCGGTGACGCCCGGCTGCCCGCTCGCCCTCGTTCACAGCCTCTACTGGGAGCTGTCACTCCTCCAAAACCAACCAATCAGACGGTCTGTGGAGCGGAAACACTTGGATTACACTGACACGAGTACAGCTGCTACCCACAGCACAGGAGAAGATGAAGATGATGAAGAGGAAGAAGAGGGAGAAGAAGAAGAAGATACAAAGAAGATGAGGAAAAGACAAAGAAGAGAGAAAAAGATGAAGTACAAGAAGAGGAAGAAGACAAAGCAGAAGAAGAAGACAAAGAAGAAGAGCAGCAGGAAGAAGAAGAAGAAGAAGAAGAAGAAGAAGAAGAAGAAGAAGAAGAAGCAGACAAATGAGCAGGAAAATGAAAAAGAAGCAGGGGAGGAAGAGGAAGATGATGAAGAAGAAAAGCAATAGGATGAAGAGGAAGAAAAAGATGAAGAAGATACAAAGAAGAGGATGAAATAGGAGAAGAGGAAGTAGTAAACGCAGAGGAAGAAGAAGAAGAAGAGGCTTTATGTGTCCCGTTCCAAACACAGTGACTAAATGTCTTCTGAAGGCCAAAATCAAACAGCAACAGGAAGGTCACAGTCAGGAAAAGGAGGTCAAACACGACTGAGGGAAGAAAGTCTCAGAGCCCAGACGCTTTAGGAGGCCGTGGTGCTGGGGTTAGCACTGCCTCACAGCAACGAGGTCCTGGGTTCGATTCCCCCGCCGGCCGGCCGGGGCCCTGTCTCTGTGGAGCTCCGCTTTCCTCCCACAGTCCAAAGAGACGAGCCTCGGTATGAATGTGCCTGTCTGTCCGTCCTGTCTGTCTGTCCTGGCCTGGCGACCTGTCCGGGGTGTTTCCCTTCCGCCCGGTGAGCGGTGGGACCATCACAGCCCTCATGAGGATAAGCGGTTTGGAAAATGAATGAATGTTTTAAGAGACGATACAAAATCCCCAGCCTGAACCGTGACTCAGAATGTGGAGTTTGAAACGGTCGTCTCTGTGGACAGTTCAGGGTCGCACGGCCCCGACGCTGTTTCAGAGACGGGCCTCAACATGAACGGGTCGAACCGGCGTGGGCCTTTGTTCCACGGCGAAGCCAGAGTATTTCTGGGTGGTTCCACAACAGCTTTGGCACTGACTAATTTCGCGGCGTTGGCAGAGGAGTTTGTTTATGTCGGGAGAACTGATGCACAAAAACAGGAACACGTTCTGTGGCCTTCTACAAACTATTTCCCCGCAAAATGAATGCCATATTTGTAATATACGCCTCTTTTCAAGGGTATATATATAGAAAAATGACACCAGTTCTTCTTTGAACAGAGGCGTATTTTGGAGGCAGCGCTCTGAATCTGCAAGGGCCGGGTTCTCTGTCCAACCCAGAGCTGGACGGCCCCCCGCCCCAGGGGCCCCCATGTGACCGCGCTGCCTGCACCGTCTATATTTACACACTGAACAGAGTTTTAGTATTTCAGAGGCATTTCCACCCTGACAGGAAACAGTTCTGAGGTAATCACTAATCCAACGGATTTTTTATTATTTTTTTTTTCATTCTCGAGGCTATATTTATATGTGTGCGTCACTCCAGCAGAAAATGCCAGTTTTAACCGCCAACAACACCTCATGCTTATCACATGCTGCTCCCCGAAGCAGACAGAGGTGTGAGGGAGGTGACACTTCCTTTTCCAAAGTGTCTGCTCGTGCTCAGATGATGGATTCATGACAGATGCATTAAATCAGGTTCACTTGTAGAGGTGCAAAATATCTATCTGTCTATCTTATTATATCTATCCGTATCTATCTATCTAACTACACACACACACACACACACACACACATATGTATGTCACAGTTGCTCTGGCATTTCAGCTGGTCTGAGATGAACTGGTTTGATCTAATGTAGGTTAAAGTCCAAGAGGGGGTAATTTGATGAACCGGCTCTTCAGAGGAGAGGCTTTTTTGATTTATGAGCTGAGCACAACTGAACCTTACAGACCAAACGAAACACAGGATCTGATTTATTCTCTGTGATATGAAAATATGATTGTGCATGTCTCTCTCCAGGTATCTTGGGCTCGCAGGGGGAGACGAGCGGCGAGGTCCCCTGACACTCAGCCGTCCTGCCGGGACAGACACTGAGCTCACAGCCTGTCTGAAGACAACCAGCTCACCCTGTTCAGTCAGTTGTAGACAGTCAGGCTTTCTAGTTTAATTTAGTTACAATTAGGGGAAATGGTGTTATTCATGCAACTCTATGTAATAATAATAATAATCATGTTCATATATATATATATATATATATATATATATATACATATGTGTGTGTGTGTGTGTGTGTGTGTGTGTGTGTGTGTGTGTATAAATGTAATGTAGAAAACTGTCATGTTTTTTGTAAAATGATTCATCCTTGAGAAAAATTATGAAACACTGTAAAGAAAAAAAAAAGTTCTGTGTATGTCACACGTGTGACTACTCAGTTTCGTTGAGCAAACCTGGAAGGAAGCAACAGGCAAAAGGCATTGTTCATGCCTCATAAAGAGCACAGGAAAGTCGCTTTAAAGTGTGCCTGGTGGTTCATTGTTGAGATGTTCCTGCAGCTGAATGGCACCTCGGGGAGCTCTGCTCGCTGGTGGATTAAAGTACGGTTAAAGTTTCCAAACTAACTCTCGGGCTCGTACTGGGCTTCAGAACAAAAACGCGCTGACCTCTTGGAGTTTCAGCAGCAGACGGGGAATCAGTAACTCTTAATAAGGCTGAAGATCTACAAAACATTCTTCTGAAAAAGCCGTCTGGGCGTCCAGCAGCCAAAGGTTGACAGCAGCGGCGAACAGTTTTAATTAGCTGTGCGGCGTGTTCTGCATCTGAGCAAATGATGTTCTCTTAATGTCACAGGTCAGAGTCCGACTCATGATGGCATGTTTAATCGTCCCTCCCTTCTCCTGTACGATCCAGCAGAATGTTACAGGATCATCTGTGTAAAGGCAGGCTGTTTGTTGGATTGCCAACAAAACATGTTACAAGTCCTGCCAGCGGTGGGTAGTCAGCAAATGAGAGTAGCAGCTCATAAATGTATGGATGTTGAAATCTATCCAGCACACAGCAGCTCCTCCCGGCTCACTGTGAAGTATCTCCTCCACATATTTTTTCAAGAGGGAATTCCGCTGAAGTTGACTTTTAGGTTGCTATTCTGCAGCAGTAGACATTTTCCTAAAGTTTCCAAACCTTTCTTTTCCCACTTGTTCTATCACTTCTGAAGCGGGGGGTGAGGGGGTGGGTGGGTCTCAAGAGGAAAAATGCAGCCCACTGACATCATCGCATGAGATGCTGGAACAAGTGTTTCGTCATTAATTTTTCCATACCAACATTAAATATTTAGAATTATGGAGAAAAAGAAATTGTACATGTTTGATAACGGCACAGGAAGCTGCTCGTCCATTTGCTTTCGCCTCCCTTCCATTTATGAGGTAATATTGAAGAAGCTGAGGTAAAAATTCAATGCACCACGGCTACAGTACACAGTGCTGCACCACAGTTTTGGCCCTATGTTGCTATGGTAACCAAGGTTCTAAAGTCCTGTTACTATGTTACTGCGGTAACAACAGTGTTCCTAAGCCCTGGTACTGTGTTACTACGGTAACCAGTGTTCTAATGCGCTGGTATTGTGTTACTACGGTAACCACAGTGTTCTAATGCCCTGGTACTGTGTTACTACGGTAACCACAGTGTTCTAATTCCCTGGTACTGTGTTACTACGGTAACCACAGTGTTCTAATGTCCTGGTACTGTGTTACTACGGTAACCACAGTGTTCTAATGCCCTGGTACTGTGTTACTACGGTAACCACAGTGTTCTAATGCCCTGGTAGTGTTACTACGGTAACCAAAGTGTTCTAATGCCCTGGTACTGTGTTACTACGGTAACCACAGTGTTCTAATGCCCTGGTACTGTGTTATTATGGTGTTACTGCTGGTGTTCTAGAGTCCTGGTGTTAAGTTACTATAGTAACTGGTGTCCTAGAGGTTCTAGAGTCCTGGTTCTGTGTTACTATGGTAACCACAGTGTTCTAGAGCCCTCGTTCAGTGTTGGAACATAAAATGAATTCCTCTAGAGCCCTGGTGCTATGTTACTACGACAACCACAGTGTTCCAAATCCCTGGTACTATGTTGCCATGGTAACCACTGTGTTCTAAAGCCTCTGTTCTGCGCTGCTGCCGTGTTGCTGCTGGTGTTCTAGAGTCTAGAACCTCTCGAACTGGTGTTCTAGAGGTTCTAGACTCCTGGTCCTATGTTATTATGGAAACCACAGTGTTCCAAAGTGGTGGCACTATGTTACTATGGTAGCCATAGCGTTCTAGAGTCCTGGTTCTATGTTACTACACAAATGTAAGTCCTCCACAGCCCTGTTGCCCTGAGATCTGTTGCTACAATAGCCACAGTGTTCTAAAGCCCCAGTTCGATGTTAGAGTCACATAAAACCAAACACAAACAGGAAGAGGAGCACAGGACTTTTTTTTTTTTTACCTGAGGGAAAGGAATTGTATGTTTTATTGCAGAACGAAATGGGAAACCCCTCTGTTAATTTCACCTCATGCCATGCTAACATGACCCAGAGTCTCCCAAAGGTACTGTACTTCACAAACACGAGGTAAATATGTTGAAACGTCAGTCAGGAGAGCACACTCAGTTTTTCCAAAAATGTTGGAAAGCACTGGAGACAGTCACATTGGCATCATATCAGAAGGCATGGAGTGTTGCCGGTGCTTAAAAGGCCAAACAGTGAAATCGAGCCTTGGAGATGCTGCTGCAACCCTCACTGCTGAAAATGATGATTTGAAGCGCTCTGTGTCAGACCTGCAGCTGTTATGGCACACCATTAAACACAGAATATCACATATTAACAACTCAGTAGAAACAGTTATATATGGATCTTGAGAAATGGGTCTAAAAATATTCAAGATCAGCCACAGTTGGCGATGTTTGTACGGCATGTGTCAGAAGACTGTGCAACATTGTCTTTTTAAAAGACAGGACCTGTGGCCACAATCCTGCCAGATTTATACAGATACAGATATATGAAATTAACGTCTCTGAAACAAGTGAAGCCAAAACATTGCTCTGCTCTTGCGGACACACACGTGAAAGACTTTCTTCAAGCGGCCACAAGTGAGTAGAAGCCAGACCTGAAGAGGGATTGTGGGCAACAGAGACTGCCAGGTGTCCCACTGAGGAAACCCAGGTGAGAAAAGTCCTATGAAAGCTGTTAGACTATGTGATTAGGCCTGTTGTAGTGTGGGCGTGCATGTGTGTGCAACTCTTTGCAATGGTGCGAGGTTTTTTTTGGCTCTTTATGCTGTAAATATTGGCTACCCCCTGCTATAGGAAATGTTCATTCAGAAACTGTGACTCAGCACTGAGCACTAATCACATCGGTCCAGATGGACCGGGAATCCCCGGCTTGTTCAGCGAACATCAAAGATATTCCTGAACAGTAGCTCAGGTCATATTCATTCCTTGTCTCATATGACAGTAAAAACTCTGCGACTGTAATTTTTGACTCTGCAAACCAACCTGGTTTCCGGCGCACCGGCCTTTTCTTCCCACTGCAGAATCTGACTTTGCTGAAAACACTGAAGATGTGTCGCTCGCACAGCGACCTCGGGTCCTTACTGGGACTCGAACGCCTCTTGTTTGTTGCTACCTTGTCGCTGTTTGACTCCCGGGCCTGACGCTTCTGTCGGATCAGGGAGCTGGCGATGGCCGCTGCCATCTCCCTCCAAGGTGGCCAAATCCACCAAGATTTAAAAAGCTTCCCCTGATTTTTCTCCAAGGTTCAAGAATTTTTAAAATTATTCCGGAACAGTTGTCATGTCACTCCCTGACTGGTGGAATCCACCTGGCTGCCAGTGTTTCTCCTTGTGAGCCTCAGAGACTTAAAGTGGCAGCAGAGGAAGGTTGGTGACCAAAGTGTTCCAGCTTAAGGCTGTTCCATGATATGAAGCTGCTTCAAACAGGCCTTCTGTCCAAATGAAAAGTTTCATTCCAAAACACTACAGATCCATTTCTGAGAAGCATCTGTTACCTGATATTCACATGTGGTTGAGAAATAACCAAAAGGATTACTGATCCTTCAGTTCAGAGATGGTTAATAAGTTAACTTATGTTCCACGCTGGGTTTTGGGTTCATCGCAGCGATCATTTTCCAAAGGTAGTCATCCTTTTATTTTCAAATCGTGGCCATGCTGCACCCTCTGGAAACTGTGTTCATGAAGTTTTTGGGTGAAGTTCCTGCTGGTTATCAGGGTCGGTCCGTTGCATGAGGAGAGTGAAGCATACGTAACACGACCTTCATCAGCTTCACCTGAGGAGGCTCGCTGCGATGATGCAGGACGCCTGCCGTGCTTCGAACATGACAGAGAGCAGCAGCCAGTATGAGATGATGGATGATGGATGGTTTGCCCGTTCGTCCCCACTCCATCTCCGGTTGGCTCACATCAGTGGACGAAGCATGTTTCTCTCAAAGAGTTGCATGACTAGGATTTACTCTACTTACATGCTGAAGGCGCACGCATGGAGTCAACACAACGTCGGTGGGCCGTCAGCCTACAATCAATACATTAATCGATGACCAGGGCCGAGCTGTTGACCCATCTGAACCTCGTGGTGATCCCAGAGAAGCTTCATCTGCTCATTGCCCCTCCGTCTTCGGCGTCCGTCCTCAGCAACTTGCAGAGTTGGTGGAGACGCAACTTGTTTTTTCTCCGGAGAACAGAGAGGTGAGGAGCCACCGGGACGCCTGGGCTTCAGGGAATTCACCGCAAAGAAACGCGACGCTCGCCAGAAAGTCGGAGGAGAAAATGGTGAAGCCGCTGAGTGGCTGCATCAACAATCCATAAAGTCTGAAAATATTCCCCGTAAGCTCCAGGCTGACAATCAGGATTCAGCAGATGAGAGAGACGACTGGACCGATAGAACAGCGGATTACTAATGAGGCTTTTCTTATCCTCTATTCCTCTCTTTTCTATTCTAACCCGTTTCTATTCCCTCCTGCTCTCCGATCCTCTCCTCCTCTTTGCGATGTGAGCTGCTGTGTGTGATGAGAGGCTGAGAGCGAGAGAGAGAGAGAGAAAGAAGGGAGAGAGGAGAGAAGGTAGAGCGAGAGAGAGAGAGAGAAGGTAGAGCGACAGAGACACAGATATAAAGCAAGAGAGAGCAACCAAGGGAGAGAGTGAAAAGAAGGTAGAGAGAGAGCAACAGTCAGAGAGAGAGAGAGAAAGAGAGAGAGAGCAACAGAGTGAGAATGTGATAGAGAGCGAGAGAAAAGAGTGAAAAAAAGGAAAGGGGATGAAAGGCAGAAAGAGCAACAGAGAGAGAGAGAGAGAGAGAGAGAGGATAAAAGGTAGAGAAGGATAGAGAGTGGAGGTGTTTTAGAAACCGAATTCCTAAAAATAATCTGCTGGATGTTTCTCCCACAGCGCACAATACTGTACCTTCACCATGTAATCCCTAATCCACATTACCAGCCACTGTACCTTCACCATGTAGGCTAATCCCTGATCCCAAACGGACTAAGAACATATTCTTTGCAGAAATTTTACATGAGTAAAAAATACTGATGGGATTACTGGGAAATCTATTCAGAAGTGTTTACAGATCACGTTTACTAAAGCAAACTGTTAAATCAGGGCCGGATTATTGTTTCACTAACGTCATTATGAGTCAACACATGGATAATTTAGGCTGCTTTCTGATTTATTACTTTAAATCAATCAATTTGTAGCCGACCAATCAAAGAGAAGCTGCACGTTGGCTCGTGAAAATAACACATAATGTAGAATTACATCAAGCAGAAGAGACACGTGCCGCAGAAACACAGCAGAAATTCTACATTTTGCTAAACGAACACAACCGGCCTGCTGGCTTCAACTTTACTGCCACTTCTACTGACCGATAGATCATGTGCAGTGTAAGTTTTAATTAATTTATCATTGTTGATGACGATTAAATAATTATTTTAAAAAACAAAATATTGTGATTTAATATCTGGGCATGTCGGAGTCCGGATTGAGACGAGCTCCACGTTCCTTAATCTTTCTTTGTCCCGTGCAAACAGGACCAGAGTTCAACATGAGATGTTGTGATGTTGCTGTAAAAATTATTTTCATTCATTCGTGAAGTCATCTCTCAGCCTGCGATGGAAACTAAAACTGCTCAGCCCAATAATGAAGTGCCAGGGACAGATGGAGTTTCAAACGAGACGGCGCCCTCTGCAGGCGGAGCGGAGTCAGTTTGCTTTTTGTATTTAGAGACTGGAAACATCACTGACGCATATACATATATATATATGTATATGTGTGTGTGTGTGTGTGTGTATGTGTGTGTGTATTTCTGAATGACTGAAAAAGAAGATTTTTCACTCAATGCTTGGAGGGGGAAAAAGTGTAATAAGCACTTGGTTGAAGATGGCTGAATCTACATGGTTCTCATCATTGGATCAGCTCATTGATTTATGACGTGCTTCTGCCAGCTGAGTCTAAATGGTCCTCACTTCCATCAGTCGCACCTTTAGGTAAAATTTAAAAGCCCGACCTCGCCGTGCAGCTGCAGGTCTGTCTGCGAGCGAACCACCAGCATGCCTCGTCTGTGGAGCACCTCCCTCTCTCTCTGTCTCTCTCTCTCTCTCTCTCCCCCTCTCTCTCTCAGCCTGCAGGTATCTCTCTGACTCTCAGCCAGTCTCCTCCCATGCTGCTGCTGCTGCTGCTGTTTGGAGCGGAGGTGATTCACCGGCTGAAGCTGTTTGTTCCCAGCAGCCCCAGCTCTGTGCTGCCGGCTGGGAGCACCGAGAGCAGAGGCTGAAGCCGCTCGCTGCTCCTTTCACCCGACGAAAACCGACAGAAACACACCAGACTTGGGAGGACAAACACACTGAGGGCCGATGAGAGACTGACGCGGCTCAAGATTCAAGACGTAGATTCTTAAAGCAACAAAGAGCGAAATGCAGTGAAAATGTGACCACGCCTCCTGTTCACTGTCTGTATGAGCAGCTGTGCGATGCATTCTGGGAGCGTTGCGTTTCAAGAGACGGGCCGTCACGACGGTGTCTCCTCATTGGCATGAAGTTGAGGTCAAGGCTAGTTTTTGCAACTCGCCGCTTCTGGAAAACTCCAACAAAACTTTTCCAGTCAGATCCAGCAGCTGCAGGTTTGATCTCACTGAACCGTTTTCCTAAAGTCACAGAAAGTTTCCAAAAGAGCCGCCATGTTGGCCCGGTTTCAAATCCGGGAGAGGACGGCTGGTGAAGCGTTCGTCCAATCAGATGCAGCCAGGGAGAATTTGCACAGTTATAGGTGAGAGAGCAGCTGTCAATCATCAGCAGTGGCCACGCCCATCTTGCATAGCAGCGCGACACCTGGTGTCAAACACACACACCTGTGCACACGCAGTGTGGGGGTCCGTGTGGTTATCTGATTTTTGTTTTAACATACAGAAATTACAATGGAAATACAAGACATTTTTCCTTTTCATGGGCAGCAAGGGATGAGCAAAATTTGAAAGTAGCTGAATGCTTTGATTTTCTTTTTCTATTTCGAAAAACTAAACTAAAAACTAAATCCCCAGAAAACAGAAACCAAAAAAACTTCTTTTCACTCAGCCTTAACAAGTGGTACCAGTCACATCTGATTTGAAACCATCAGTCCCTTAACCGACGAGTTCTTCCACAGAAAAACTGACTGAACTTACAATTTGACCTCAGAGTCAACAGGCGCCATCAGCAGCCAATCACGCTCCAGTTTCTGCCTCATTGAAAGTTGTAATCAATGAGGCGCGCTGCATTTTAGGTTCCACTACAAAAAAAAAAAAAAAAAAAAATCCCTTTCTCATGGTTGTTGCACCAACATGTGTTTCTGTTCGGACTGATGTTAAAATATGTATTTTTTCCCCTAATTTTCAATTTATCTATTATTATTACTATTAATACTATTACCATTATTTTGTAGATTTCCCCCCTCCTCTTTTTCTTCTTTTTTCTTTTTTCAGTAAAGCACCAGTAATTTTTTTTTCTAATTAATCTAATCACCTTTTCCCCCGACATGTTTGTTTTATTTATTTGTTTTTTCAAATTTTCTGGTAATTTTCTTGATTTTTTTTATTTTTTATTTTTTATTTTATTTTATTTTATTTTATTGGCTTACCACCAATCAGATGAATTGCCTTTGGTGTCATGGTGTCCCAACATGCTTATCCATCATTAGTATGGACTCAAAATGTATTCTTTATACAGCTGAAAAACATTTTAATTTAATTCCATGGGAGCAAATCAGTCCAAATGTTATTTTTTTGAAGATGACGTGTCATTTAAATTTCCAGCTGCTTCCTGCTGACACCTACCATGCAACACATGGGGGGAAAAATCAGATTGCAAATATTTTGACAAATACTGCGATTTGGATAGTACTTGCATTTTGGCATTTTTGCATCATAATTTTCATTTTAACTGGATTTTTTTTTTTGTGCCAAATTGTCATGTTTCTTACAACTGGAGGATATGATTTATGGGCATCTCCTCTTCGCATTATTTAATTTTTAAAGCTACACCGTCGCATTTAACCCTTAGTGAAAAATTGCAGCTGCTGCCGTATTGCACTTATCTAGTTTGCGATTTCAATGTGATTTTGAGTAATTGTGCACCCCTTGGCGGGACCCAAGAGAGAAAGTGACATGTGAATACTCATCAGGAGCCGGACCAAGTTTTAAAACCACCTGCACAACTTCCTGTTTCCCTCTCACTTCAGCTCTGAGTTCGTTTGAAGATTTCTTTACCGTGCAGATCTGTTCTTACAATATGGAGCCAAGTCTCTGCGTGCCCTACTTTACCAGTTACTGTTAAAAAAATAATCCAGCAAATCTAATCAGTTGCAGCTTTGCCCGCGGCTAATGTGTCCACCGAATTTCATGGAAATCCCTTCAGAAGGTTTCCAGATAGGCCGCTGACAGGCCGTCAAGCTGAGCGCTGATATTGCCGTCGCCACGCCGCACACGAGTGCTGAGTCACTCTTTAAGCTGCTCAGAGGGAAACCGGCGGGCGAAAAAACGCCACATCTGAAACACGTCTGCAGCGGACGTGTCAGTGAAGGCACCGCCATGCGGAATGTAGGCCTAACAGCCTCCGACAGGAAACCAGGTCAGCTGCTTTAATTACTGCCATGTATTTGTGGCCGTGTGTGCGCACAGCGGGACCGCAAGACGAGCCTCGCCGCCCGCCGCTCACAGACGAGAGCTCACGCCGCCCTGAAGCCTGACTCCAGGTTTCACCGTCACATGAACAGATGCTCTGTGTTTTCAGGGTTTAATGTGATTCGCTGCTTCAGAGCCTCAGCCACGACTCCACGCCTCGGCCTCGTTCAGTCTCTGTCACATCCATCAGCATTTTCACTGATGATTATGACTAATGCAGTGCCTGATACAATGGGTGAAAATGTGTGAAGTCTTACATGTGTCCAACCTTTATTCTTTATTCTTTACTTGGATCCCCATCAGCTTCCAGAACGGGGTCAATAATCTTCCTCTGAGCTCCACGTGAAAAAAACAGCCACAGTAAAAACAAGCAAATTTTAAATTACACCGTACCAATAACAGAACAAGACAACAAGCCAAATGTAAAGATCAGTCAATAAAGTAAAATCACTCGACATATGAACCAAAAATAGTGAGCTGCAATGTCAGATACACAACAACAAAAAGCAAAAACAGGAAATAGTTTTGAAAAATTCTATTGGAAATTCAGCATTTTTTGTTTTAATAATAAAAACATAACTACTTTGAGTCTGTGTGATACTGAGGGGAAACGTGTTCCAAGTAGAAGAAGTTCTACAGAGAGCAGTTCTCATCATACAGTAATATGATACATCATACAGCAGCGTAGCGCGCAATCAGCCAACTGGAAAATACATAATGAATATGCAGATCTGATGTCTACTCATGTCAGGAAACATGAGCCTACAGCTTAGCAGGTTTTCATATTCATGTGTTACACGGCGTTGGCCCTGAACAAACAGCATCCTGCAGTGTTTCCTGTGAATCAGCTCGTCTGTGACTGGAAGCTGCTGAGTGTAAACAGGCTGGGCACCATGCTGTTCCTTCATTCACAACAGAAATGCAACCCAGCCATGAAAATGAAAGTGAAACTTAAAATGTATATTTTTCTCCAAAGCGGCGTGAATTAGTGGCAGCGACTGGACCCTGACGTTATCGAAGACGTGTGAAACGGCTCAAAACGCTTCGAAAATGATCATGCCTGCAGCAAAAAATACCTACATCTTGTTTTCCTGACCCGATCGGGACAAGTGACTGTGGCCCGTCCCGATCCTGCAGGGGGCCGCACCGTCAGGCCGTCCTGCTGACGGCAGCTGTGCTGAGCTGGAGCAACACCATGAGTTTGGGAGAAACTCACTTTTTGTTGATCTTACGGAGAGTGATGTGATGAGACTGTGTGTCCAGTGTGTGTGTGTGTGTGTGTGTGTGTGTGTGTGTGTGTGTCAACCCTGCAGCACCAACACATTGAGTCGATTTAAAGGAAAACACCCTTTTCCTGACTTCCTCAAACTGAGACCAGATGTTGGACACCATGTCCACCTCTGGACGTCCACTGGTTCAGTTCCTATGGGTAGCATTTCCTGTTAGCTTAGCATAAAGACTTGAGGTCTATGGGAGTTGTTAGCTGGGCTCTGTCAAAGTGAAAAAATAAACCTTCCAGCAGCTCTGAAAGAGCCAGGCTAACAACTCCCATAGACTTCAAGTCGTTATGCTAAGCTAACAGGAAACTGAGCCACTGGACGTACAGAGGTGAAGATGGTGTCCAACATCTGGTCTCAGTCTGGGGACATCAGGAAAAGAGGACTTTGCCCAAATCCTTTGAGGCATTCTGTGGTCAGTTCGTGCTGAAGGTCAGGCGGAGGCCCGTTGTGTTCGTCATGCAGCCGCTGCTGTGTGTTATAAGCTAATGTTAGCAAGCTAGCTCCAAGTACAACAGAGCGCGGTTCAATCCCTGGCTGGTGACACCTGGTGTCAAAACGATTATCTGACTGTTAACTTCTGAGTCTGTCAATTTTCAATTTACATGCACAATCACCAGACGTGTTTCAAGAGGTAAGGTCGTGTAATTAGCAGGGTCAGTGCTCTTTTATAAAGCGAAGATGACAGACCAGAGGTTCTGAATGCAGCTGCGCTCAAAACAGCCAACATCTGTTTTATGTTTTTAGTTTTAGTCATGAAGACTCAGGACGTACGCAGCCATACACTGAGCTAACGCAGTAATTACTGAGATAGTACTGCATGACACTGGGTAAGGTAAGATAAAAACCAGTCATAGTAGTCGTAGCAGTAGTAGTGGCAGTACAATTAGTAGTAAAAGTAGTAGTAATAATACTAGTAGTGACAGTGATCATCCTATTAAGCAGCACTATACTCTCACCATCACTGTTTCCATCAAGAGACCAATTTAGAATCACATTGTTCTTCTTAATATTGTATATATTATTTAACAGTAGAAGTTAGCAGTAGTACTGCATGTGTACTACAGTAGTAGTTAGTATTGTGTGTATTACAATAGCACAACTGTATGAAGTGTACTGCTGTTTTATTGTAATCCTGTCATGCTGACATTCTCTTGCCCTCTGATGAGGCAGTTTGTCTATTGATTGGGAAAACATACCACCACTCTACACACACACACACACACACACACACACACACACACACACACACACACACACACACACACAGGATGGGTGTTAATGAGCTGTGGGATCGATCCCCTGCTGCCACAGTGGATTTCTTGTCCTTCACATCTGAACTGTTTCATTTGTTGGACCAGAGCCATACTGAGTTAGCCCAGTTAGACCAGAGTTAGTCCAGTTAGACCAGAGTTAGTCCAGTTAAACCAGAGTTAGTCCAGTTTGACCAGAGCAACACTGAGTTAGTCCAGTTAGACCAGAGTTAGTCCAGTTAGACCAGAGTTAGTCCAGTTAGACCAGAGTCAGTCCAGCTAGACCAGAGCCATACTGAATTAGCCCAGTTAGACCAGAGTTAGTCCAGTTAGACCAGAGCCACAATGAGTTAGTCCAGTTAAACCAGAGTCAGTCCAGTTAGACTAGAGCCACACTGAGTTAGTCCAGTTAAACCAGAGTCAGTCCAGTTAGCCCAGAGCCATACCGAGTTAGTCCAGTTAGATCAGAGTTAGCCCAGTTAGACCAGAGTTAGCCCAGTTATACTAGAGCCATACTGAGTTAGTCCAGTTAGACCAGAGTTAGTCCAGTTAGACCAGAGTTAGTCCAGTTAGACCAGAGTTAGTCCAGTTAGACCAGAGTTAGTCCAGTTAGTCCAGACTGGGGATAAACCTCATGTTCAGTCACTGGACTGTTCACATTCAAACAGCGTGCTGCTCTGAGTTTTGCCTGAACTGACTGTGATTAGGGAATGTTCTGTGAATGATGAAATGTTGAGATTACAGGTTTCAGTTACACGCACACACACACACACACACACACACACACACACACTGTAAACACCCCAGTTCAACAGGGAACGTCCTCTGGGATCAGACCCCCTCAGGTGGCAGTCTGGGACTCTGTGACGGGAAAATCTGACTGAGATGCTGCTAAAATCCTGAGTTATGTCTTAGTTCTGCTCTCAGGCTGCTGTGACCTCTGACCTCTGCCCTCTGTTCCACTGCGTGTCTGTGATGTTCCTGATGTTGGAGCCGGTTCTGCTGCCATGGAGTCTCCAGCTCCACTCAGATGGTCGGCATTAATTAATCATGTTGGTCTGCCAGCCATCTTCTCTGTGCCGGAGCAGATCACCATGTTACAGCTTCCTGCTCTGCTCGCTCTCCCCCTTCCCCCACAACACTACAGCCCCCCCTCAAAGAGAAGAGGGAGTACAGCGGTGTGTGTGTGTGTGTGTGGGCTGCAGAGGAGCTGCATGTGTCAGTGTGTTACGCTGAACAAGAGAAAGCCATTTTGCTTCACTGCCTGCTCGCTCTGCACATTAAAGATTCAGCTGGAACACACACGACTCGTGTTGTAGCAGCTGAGCAGAAGCCTGCAGTCACACACACCCTGCAGCACCCTGAGACACCCTGAGACACCCTGAGACACCCTGCAGCACCCTGCAGCACCCTGAGACACCCTGAGACACCCTGAGACACCCTGAGACACCCTGCAGCACCCTGAGACACCCTGAGACACCCTGAGACACCCTGAGACACCCTGAGACACCCTGCAGCACCCTGAGACACCCTGAGACACCCTGAGACACCCTGCAGCACCCTGAGACACCCTGCAGCACCCTGAGACACCCTGAGACACCCTGAGACACCCTGAGACACCCTGAGACACCCTGAGACACCCTGCAGCACCCTGAGACACCCTGAGACACCCTGCAGCACCCTGAGACACCCTGAGACACCCTGAGACACCCTGCAGCACCCTGAGACACCCTGAGACACCCTGCAGCACCCTGAGACACCCTGAGACACCCTGAGACACCCTGCAGCACCCTGAGACACCCTGAGACACCCTGAGACACCCTGCAGCACCCTGAGATACCCTGCAGCACCCTGAGACACCCTGCAGCACCCTGAGACACCCTGCAGCACCCTGAGACACCCTGAGACACCCTGCAGCACCCTGAGACACCCTGCAGCACCCTGAGATACCCTGCAGCACCCTGAGACACCCTGAGACACCCTGCAGCACCCTGAGACACCCTGCAGCACCCTGAGACACCCTGAGACACCCTGCAGCACCCTGAGACACCCTGAGACACCCTGCAGCACCCTGAGACACCCTGCAGCACCCTGCAGCACCCTGAGACACCCTGAAACATCCTGCAGCACCCTGAAACACCCTGAGACACCCTGAGACACCCTGCAGCACCCTGAGACACCCTGCAGCACCCTGAGACACCCTGAAACATCCTGCAGCACCCTGAGACACCCTGAAACATCCTGCAGCACCCTGAGACACCCTGCAGCACCCTGAGACACCCTGAGACACCCTGAGACACCCTGCAGCATCCTGAGACACCCTGAGACACCCTGAAACACCCTGAGACATCCTGCAGCACCCTGAGACACCCTGAGACACCCTGCAGCACCCTGAGACACCCTGAGACACCCTGCAGCACCCTGAGACACCCTGAGACACCCTGCAGCACCCTGAGACACCCTGCAGCACCCTGAGACACCCTGAGACACCCTGCAGCACCCTGAAACACCCTGAGACACCCTGAGACACCCTGCAGCACCCTGAGACACCCTGAAAGACCCTGAGACACCCTGAGACACCCTGCAGCACCCTGAAACACCCTGAGACACCCTGAGACACCCTGCAGCACCCTGAGACACCCTGAAAGACCCTGAGACACCCTGAGACACCCTGAAAGACCCTGAGACACCCTGCAGCACCCTGAGACACCCTGAAAGACCCTGAGACACCCTGCAGCACCCTGAGACACCCTGCAGCACCCTGAGACACCCTGAGACACCCTGAAAGACCCTGAGACACCCTGAAAGACAGACCGAAACATCTAGAAATCTGCAAAAGTCAAACAGGGCAAAACAGATCTGTCTGTGAGAGTAAAAAGCTGAAACACAGCACCCGGAGTGATTCTCTCAGGAGACGTTTGTCTTTGTCATGAGGGCAGAAAACGCCCTGAACCAGAACTCTAACCACATGCAGGACACTGCTGGACACTTCAGATCAAAGTTAGAGAAAAAGAGCTGCATTTTCATCGGAAAATAAATGACAACAACTAATATTGATAAATGTACGTTGAGGCAAAAGCCTCTGAAACAGTGTTTTAAGACCTTTACTTAGACCACAGGACATTAAAACTCTCAACTCCCACTATAAAACACACACTCACCATGGAACGAAAAAAAAAGTATTTACACTACTACTTCTGAAATCAATAGCACTTAGAAAAGGGACACAAAAGCTCCATTTGAAACTGACACTAAAAAAATGCAACATGCACAAGTGGCTCAGTACAATCTTCTGTAGTTTCCCTGCTGTGTTCAAGCTCGCTCGGTATTTTGAGAATCCACAGAAAACCAACAGGATAACATCATGTGGCATTCACATGCTAGAATACACCCATTAATATCAGCATATATATATTATATAATGTATCAGCATATCCCTGCTAACAGGTCGGGTTTAGTCGTATTCATGGATTTCAGCTTCTCCTGCTTCCTGCTGTTTACATGCAGAGGCTCAAACAGAAGACATAAATATCCAGAACAGAAACACAATGTTAATGTGCATGAAAATACACACAGTGAGGGAGAGAGAGAGAGAGAGAGAGAGAGAGAGAGAGAGAGAGAGAGAGAGAAAGGATGAGGGATACACAGAGGGATGGAGAGACAAAGCAAAAAGACAACAGCGAGATGAAAAAAGAATGTCTCTCAAACTGCATTTAAACCATGTGACACTGAAACACTCTTATCTGTGTGTGCGTGTGTGTGTGTGTGTGTGTGTGTGTGTGTGTGTGTCCCATAACTAAAAGTGACAGCCCACCAGAGCAGCTTTCTCTCTCAGCTTCAAGTGATCAGAATAACAAAACACCTTCTTCTACTGAACAGCTGCATGACTGGGAAATTAGCTACACAGAAATAATACATAAATAAATAAATAAATAAATAAATAAAAATAGATAGATGGAAAGAAAACAAAAAGCAAAGAAAGAGAAAAATTGGAAATGATCAAAAACTAGAGAAAAATGTCTGGAAAACTATGATTACAATTATGATGATTATATATTTAAAATTATGTAACAGGAAAAAAGATGCTCTCGCTTCTTTTTTGTCTAATTTTCAGGTTCTTTTCTTTTTTCCTTTTAATTTTCTTTGGTGCGTTTATTTGTTTTGCTTAAGGCCACTTCCTTGTCTGTTTTCCTTTCTTTATTTTCTAATTTTCTTGTCATTTTTTTACTTATTTATTGCTCATTTTTTGGGGTCATCTCTTCTTAAGCTGCTCATTGCCTTTTTTCCCCCATGCCGTTGAAAGAAGTCAAAGGCTTATGTAAAGAGAGTTCATTGTGTAATTGTGTTGTGTAACAGTGTGCAGAGCAGAGACAGAGGACACACACTGACACCTGCTGGCCAACACTGGCAACTGCACCTACAACAACTACTGATATTTCTATTTCTACTGAGCGAGAAAAACACTTTTATAGTTTGTTCTGCCTTCATTGTTCTTACAGTTATAAATGCCCTTGCAAGACTGCATTTCTTATTTTATTTGCACTTTATTTATTTGTTTTATTTAATTTAATTGTATTTTACATGTCTTATAATCTATTTTAATCCCTCTATTGTATCATATTCTTTTTCTGAAATCCACTTTGAACCGCACTGATTTGTATGACATTGTGCTGCACAAATAAATTTGCCCTTTCCTTGCTGCTACTACTGCTATAAGTACTACTGCTAGTACTATTATAGGTACTTGTACTGTTACCACGGTGACCGGCGACTGATAGGAACCAGAGTGGAACATCTGAATCAGTTTGGACTTTAGAGTTTGTGTTTCTGTTTACAACAGACTCACTTTATGTTCCCTGTTTACAGCTTTGTTCCACCGATGTATTGCACACACACACACACACACACACACACACACACACACACACACACACACACACACACACACACAGAGTGCATGTATACAGCAGTGAAAGCAGGCGTATGTGATAAATGTTTGATGCTGCTCCATTCCAAAGCTGATCACTAATTTAGGAGATTTTTCTCCTGTAAAATTCATGAGCGCTGGTTTTTTAGATGGGCTTTTAAAACATCCAGGCTGCTGCGGCACGCACTGCGGGGTGTGTGTGTGTGTGTGTGTGTGTGTGTGTGTGTGTGTGTGTGTGTCTGTGTGTGTGTGTAGAGGTTGACACAGGAGTGGATTCTTAACTCCTGTCCCGTCCGCATGCTGGAGGAATGATTCCTGTCCCTTCCTGTTCCTAGCTGTTCCCAACTGGTCTCCTCCATCTGTTGTGTGATGTGTTTTTGTGCAGCGCTGTCCCGGTTCGGCCGGCTCTGTCTGTGTGTTTTTAGATGCGACTGAGCTTCTGGTCTCCGTCCTCCAGGTCATGGTTATCCATGCAGGGATGATTTGAGATCAGCTGGATTATTTGTAGGTTCTTGAAGACGTTTCACTTGTCCAGCTGTGACAGACTGGTGGGGAGTCCCAGCTGTTTAACCTGCCGGGACGTTCTCCAGCTCATTGAAACCACTGGATCTTTGGTGCTCCTCCCTGTTGTGATGAGCCTCATCATTGTTGGTGGAGTCACCTGACTTCAGGAGTGACCTGTGGTTGTGGAGGTGACCAGGGGTCAAAGGTCCAGGTTGCAACCTGGTGTCCTGTACATCGACGAAACCAAACAACCACTAAACAAATGCATGGCTCAACACAGGAGGTCCCACTCCTCAGGACAGGACTCAGCAATTCACCTGCACCTGAGAGAAAAGGGACACTCGGTCGAGGACCACAACGGACACACCTTGGACTGATGGAAGCGATTTATGTCAACACAATATCTGTCTCCAACCTACAACACCATCCTGTCATCAGTGTTCATAGGAAGTTGAACATGTCACCCCTGACCTCTTGTGACCCAAACAACCACCATTCACTCCTGTCACACCAGGGAGGAGAACGTCCCGGCAGGTTAAACAGCCGGGACGCCCCGCCAGCCTGTCCGAGCTGAAGGAGCTTCTACAAACAGTCCAGCTGATCTCGATTCATCTCCACGTGGATAAAACAGCCGTTTGGAAATCTTTGGAGTGTGGCAGGTTTTTCCTTCCTGAGGTAATAACTTAACAATCTATGTGCCCAAATATCAATATATCTTATTACAACTTTGTATTTATCTTCTCAAATGGACGTAATTGAACATTACTAAACTTGTAACGGCAGCCGTTGAAAATAAAATTACAAAAACGGTCTAAAGGCGCGTGAGTGACTGTTTGGCCAGAATTGTTTACAGTCTTGGCAGTTGGGTTCCGTTCCATTAGATCTTTTCTATTTGATGTGATTCTGCAGCCATGACACAGCAACACCTCGGCTTTGAAGATTTCCCTCAGTGTCAGTGTGATGGAGCTTCAGCAGAGACTCAGCATGGAGGAGACTCTGTGCTGCAGTGTGCAGAAAAAAACATGGATTTATCATTTTGAGGAAGCTTAAGGGGAAATTTAAGGGGGGAAAAAAATAAACATAAAATAAACTAAAGCACCACAACACCAGTACAGACAAAGACAAGCCCAGCAGGGATGTTTCTGTGACAGACACACCACGACAGTGTCAGGTCTCTGCAAAGTTGATTTTTAACTGAAATGTACCTCATTTTGGTGGGAAAAGTGTGTGTGAGCTGTAGTTAAAAAAAAAAAAAAAAAAAAACAGAACAGTGGTATGGTCCTTTAATGAGCCTGGTGACTGTGAATGTGCTGCAGCTCCTGTTTCCCCCAGGAGAGGGCAGTGTGAGCTCTGAACATGCAACAGGACAAACCCACACACACACACACACACACACACACACACACACACACACACACACAGCTTGTTGTATTGCTCTAGGGAACTTCAGTAGAGGCTCTTAGGTGCCTTCAGCAATGAGGGAACAGTTGAATTTCACAAACATTTAAACTCTGAAACCGGATCCAGCATCGCTAATTTGACCTTTAAAAAAAATATTTTTGTAACTATGAGTAAAACTTTCCTCTATATTTATTATATATCTATTTATTTGTTTGTTTGTTGTTGGTTGTTTTTAAAAAAAATTCTAATAATTTCTTGCATTTTTTCCTTCAAATTAATGTGTCAGCAATTTTTTGATAATTTGCTAATCATCTCCATCCCCCAACCCATGTTGTATTGTTTGTTTTTTGTTTGTTTCAAATTTCTGCTAAATTTCTCATCATCATCATCATCATCATCATGGTCGTTGTTGTCGTCGTCGTCATCATCATCATCACCATTATTCATAATAGTATTAGTAGTATTATTATTTGAATTATTTATTTTAATTTTTTTTCAGTAAATCTTTCACTTCTTTGCTCATGGCCTTGTTTTTCTTTGGTTTGTTTGTTTGTTTGTTTATGAACTCACTCGGGTTTTTAAGGGTTAAAAGTCACTGCAGTGCAAACTGTCACAGCAACAAAGAAGAACTCTGAGTGATGATTTCAGCGTGATGAAGATCAGCATCGAAACAGTGATAGAGGTGTTCATTCACTTCTGTGTTTGGCATTGAGCTCATAGTTAGTGCTGCTGTTGGACTGGACTGTTTCTAATATTTTGTCCCCCCTCATGGATATAAATGGAGAGGACAAAAAATTAGAAACCCCTCTCAGTATAATGCAGTCCAGTAGCAGACCTCTGCAAACTACAACCTCAGTAATAAGGAGCTTCTCAGCCTCCTCCTCCTCTGGTCCTGCAGGCCAGGAGCAGTAGGCACACACACGCACACGCACACGCACACGCATGCACACACACACACACACACACACACACACACACACACACTGAGGAGTCAATGGATGATAACAGGATCCCACAGCGAGAGCCCGACCTGCAGCAGAACATCTGCTGTGGACGAGACCGAGGCCTCCCAAGTGCACACAGAAAAATAAAAACCAAAACTGGGTCTTCGGAGCGATGCCATAGAGGAACTATTTTTGGTTCCACAAAGAACCTTTTATCAAGAAATTCTTTAAAGAAAAATTTCTGTAGATGGTTCTTAGCAAAAAAAAAAAAAAAAAAAAAAAAGGTTCTTTAAAGTAGGTTCTTTTATGGACCCAACTGGTTCAGTAAAGAACCTTTTTTAAATGCTTCTTTAGTAATTTTTCAGAATAAAAGATTCTCTGAGTGTTTTAAATCAGATGACTGTGTGCAGGTTGAAAAGCTGAACATGTTGTTGGCCGGTTCTCCACGTTCCTTGTTCCTTCACTGGGTTCCAGACGAGCTATTAAAAATGTCAGCTGTGACGCTGTGGCATTTCTCCCTGTTTTCATTCACTTTTCTGAGAGTTCTGAAAGAGCTTTCACTCCGTCTCCTTCCTTCTTACCTGGAGAATCCTCCATTAGAACAGCAGCCCACCAAGGTGAGACACACCTGGCCTTTTCCACCTGCAGCGTGCTCTGCAGCCCGGGAGCTCAGAGCGATAAAACATGCAGGTGTTTTCTTCTTCCTGCTCCTTTTCACACATGCAATGTTTATATTTTTTGATGAGAATTTGTTGTACATCTTTACCCTACATGTATTTGTTGTTCTTATTTTGAGTTTTTTTTTTTTTTTTTAACTCAATCCTCAGTTTGTCTCCACCCTGGATCTTCATTGTCAAACCAAACTCCAGTGTTTCACCTCCAAACACTGCCGACACTCATCTGAGCGGAGGTTAGAGGACAGATCCACTTCCTGCTTCATCACAAATTGCAACTTTTTAGCCGATTGAGTTTTCCAGGAAATGTTGATGTTCCACAACGGCAGCCAAAACTCTCCTGATTGGCCAGAATTATATTTGTTGCCGGGCAACATGGGGCACTAAATGAAATCCCAGGAAGCAGGAAAGTGAATCAGCGCCGGCTTGGAGACGCTCCGCACAACCTGATGAGATCCATGGCTCTGACCGGGCGATGACATCGCAGACACACAACGGCTCCAGATGATTTTCTTCAGCTCAGTGCGTGTGTGTGTATGTGTGTGTGTGTGTGTGTGTGTGTGTGTGTGTGTGTGTGTGTGTGTGTGTAAGGGTTTTCAGTCTCTACGTAACAGATGGTGGAGTTAGGAGGCGGTTCTCTGAGAGACGCAGACAGACGTATGGAAGCAAAACTGACATATTCTGTGTCCTCTTAAGGTCCGGCTCAGACTGGACTGTCTCTGTCTCTGCTGTCGGACCAGCACTGTGAATTTTTTCCTGCCAGCTGCTTGTTAGGTTTAGGTGAAGCGGCATCATGTTTAACCCCTAACCGCTCCAACAACCCGTCCAAGAGCGAGAGTGAAGATCCTGGATCTTCAAGCGTGTCATGCGAGGTTGTCAGCAAGGCAAGTTAAATTTTGTTGAGGGAAAATCTGTCATGTCTGTTTCCAGCAGGGTCCCTTGACCTCTGACCTCCAGCTGTGTGAAGGAAAATGGGTTCTCTGGGCAGCCACGGCTCTCCCCTTTGCAGACACGCCCACCTAATCCCATGCAGTTTGGGCCACAAAGCCTGCAGTCCACATGTGTTCTTGTGGCCTGTTGTAAAATGGTGTGTTTGTGACCTCTAGTGACCTCTAGGAGAATCACAGCCTCATCAAACTTTACAAACACAAACTAGAGAGCAAGGCCGTTCAGAGGAGCTCTGCTTCTCCAGCTGGACGGACAGTGAGGGCCAGTTTCTGACACGTTAACACAACACAACGCTCAACATCCAATCACAGGAAAAATACAATTCCTACAGAAATCTGCAAATGTCAAATATTTCTGACACCAAATCAAAGAATCAATTTTTCTGTGGTGTTCCTCAAGGTCTTGGTGTCCAAATGTGGGATTTGGGGGAGATTTCTGACAATTTGGTTAATTCTCCAGCAGTCAAAAATGGTTAAAGTTTGCACCCAATGTGTGTACCAAATGGTATCAACATAAAAATTGCTGCAACTTATGACACATAACTGAACATGGGAATGACTTCATATAGATCGTATCCTTGTATCTTGTATACCTCCATCATAATATTCTCCACCTTACACACTCTAAATAAAAAACAGAATACAATATTTATTCCAGATTTATTACTAGAATAACTTGACACACAGAGCTGAGATCCACGTCAAATTAATCTTCAGGTTCCTAGCTTTCAGACGTTCACTACTTCTATTTGGCTTCTACTGGCTTCTGCTGTTGACCTTTGACCTCTTTCTGAAGACCACCTGCCCCCCACTAAAATGAGTCTAATATAGGTTGGGAGTGGTGAGCTGGTCTTTAAAACAATAAAGTCTTTTTCCTGTTGAAATATGTTGGCTTTGTTATTCTTTGTTTTAATCTGGTATTAAGTCCTGAGAGTAAAAACGTTTTAACCCTTGCTAGATCCTCCTCCCTCGTCCTTTTCGGAGTGCAGCGTCACACACAGCCCCACCCCCCGGCGCCATGGCAGCAGCTCGGTCCCGGTGGAACGTAGGCGGTCCGTCCGGGTCGGGCCAAGGCGGCGCAGCAGTGAAGCCGGAGAGTTTTGGCGTCGCGCTGCGGCAGAGTTTCCAGTTCTGCCCTGCAGCAGAAATGTGAGCGCAGCACGACCAGAAAACACAAGTTTAGCGAAATCTGGAAAAAGCTGCAAGCCGTGTTGAAAACCTGACACCAGGCATCGTGTGACCGAGGCTGACAGAAACAGACCGTCTAGCAACTTCAATAAATAAATAAATAAATAAATAAATAACTCTTCAACCTGTGGGATGAGAACGTGGGAAACGCACTCGTCGGGGTCTGGGGCTGCGGGGGGCCTCAGGGTCTTGCTCGAGGACCCCCAATGGTTCCTTTAGGAACCATAAATGGTTCTTTGCCAAACTTCTTCAAAGAACTATTTTTGAGAGAGTTCTTTGTGGTCCCAGCTGGTTCAGTGGAGAAACTTTTTTCAAACAGTTTTTTGGTAGTTTTTCCACAATAAAAGGTTCTCTGAGCCTTTGAAATCAAATGATTCCGGGCAGGTTGAACAAAATGAACATGTTGTTGGCCGTTTCTCGACGTTCCTTTTTCCTTCACTGAATGGACTCCTGAACTGAACTGGAGTCCTGAGGCGTTTCTAAGTTGTTTTTTTTGTTTTGTTTTGTTTTGTTTTTTGAGAGTTGCGTTCATCATTCTTCACCACAGCCTTGCAAACTGCACCGTCTGCCTTTTGAAAACCCCGCGTATTGATGCTGCGGGTAAACAGTTTGAGCAGATCAGGTTTCATCGGGGGGATTCGGGCTGATCCGTGTCTGTCTGCTGAAACTCAAACTGCAAACTGTCCTGTTTCTCGTGTTGGACGGACGCCGTGTAAACACACAGCGTCCACAACAATTGCAGAACATCCCACAGACAACAGACAACAGACAACAACAGACTGCAGAACCCAGCAGAACGTCCACCGACACGACGGCTGCACCAGGCTCTGCTATTACAGCGACTACTTCTCTTTACTTCAGTTTGGCTTTTTGTTGTCAATTCTAGTTTAGTTTTGATCAGTTTTTTAAAGCAGGTTTGCTCGTCTACTTTACTTTTTATTTTCTGAAAGGACATGGTTTGGGCTTATTGTTTTTAATAAATATATTTTATTGATTTTCAAAATTATTATTCACAAATACAAGAGATGCAAAAAACATTTATTTGACCTCTAATCACCTGGTGAACCCTAAAACACAAAGAGGCACGATACATTAAACATGATGACAAACTGAATTCCTCATTCCCACTGCTACACAGGATCACAGGTTACAGAACACATTTAGATGGAGGAGGGGGGAAATATTAAAAGACAGTCAAACAACTGCATTGAGTACTCAAACAAAAGAAAAAGAAAAGGGGAAGCTCACTACTGAAACAGAACCTTTATAGGTTCCATCCTACTTTTTATCAAGGGGAACCTAAAGAGTCAAAAAAATCCAGAGAGGGTCTCCATGTCCTAACAAAGGTTTGAAAGGACCCTGTGAGAGTGTATTTAATTCTTTACACCTTTAGGAAATACATAACACGCCTGACCTGATGAGAGAGGGACAGAGGAGCGCATTGCTTCCATTTCAAAAGGATCAATTGTCTGGCGAGGAGTGTAGAGAAGCTACAAACAGCTGGGCTTTGTTTGGTGAGAGAGCACAGGGTTCTTGGAGGTAGAACATCTCCCTGTATAGATGATCTTTGGTCCCACCCTCTTATTCATCATGGGACTCACGCATATGTTTTCAAATAATGAGAGAAGTTGGTATGTCATAACTTTTTACAAATGTTATCGCATCACTTCACTAATTACTCTCTCTAAAAAGTAATTAGATTACTGATTACTAATTACTTTTGGGTCACTTTAAAAAACCCACATCAGCCCTTTTCACAATAACGAGACACTGAATCACATGAGCACTGACATGCACCCAGTTTACTGAGACTACTGAGATTTCTCAAATTAAAACATTATCCCTTACATTACCTTGTTTCTGGGATAATCTAATTACAGTAATCTGAGTGAAAGTAATCTGAGTAAAAGTAATCTGAGAAAAGTTTCTTGTTATAACATGATGTAATGAGATAAGATGTCATTAGTTTTTTTAATTTATATCATGACACAGATATTGTTTTTTAAAGTTATGTAAAAAAAAATGTTTATGGTTCCTAAAAGAACCATTATTTGATGTTTTTTGATGGGGTTCTTTTAAGAACCTCTGTCTTAAAGGTTCTTTGTGGAACCAGAAATGGTTCTTCAGTGGCATCACCCCAAAGAGCCATTTTTGGTTCCAGTTAGCACGTTCATGTTTCTGTGTGTAGGAACACCATGATGATGTCAGCGGGAGCTCCCTGTCACACACGTCATGTTACCATGGCAACACTGTACACCATGTCAGAGATTACAAAATAAAAGGCCGTGATGTCACACAGTTTAAATCCAGCAGCAGCCACACACACACACACACACACACCACTACATCAAACACACACATGCTGAGTCCATAAAGAAATACTACAGGATTATTTATACAGAGAGATTGTAACAACACCACAGAGATAAACATGCACTTACACACACACACACACACACACACACACACGCACACACACACACACTTCAGGTTTTGAACTTCTGGACCCCCAGGGTGACCTCCAGGAACCCACGGACCTCCATCTGAAGAGTTTTTTTTTCTGTATGAGCCTGATGTGAAAAAATATTTTGATGGTTAAATTATTTACATGTGGGACGTGCATACTGCCAGCTGGAACAGACATTAAACCTACTGATAATTTAATTCATTCATTAAAAACTATTAAAATCAGCCATCACACATTTATTTTTATGTTGTGCAATTTCATTAAAACAGGGACCCTTATATATGTTGGTTTGTGGTAAGTAAATGTTTGTAAAGGGCTTACAGCTTATGTTTGCTTATGTTATTCTTATGTTATTTTTTTTATTTAGTTTTATTTATTTATATACTGCTTAATTACTCATAATTTCCATGGATTTTTAACACTTTTTTTTAACCAAAGTTTTTTTTTTTTTTTTTTTTAAATATATTTATGTTTTTAATTTTAATTTTTAATTATTATTATTTTCTTTCTTGCTTGCTTGCTTTTTTCCTTACTTTTTTGGCTAAAGCTCCAGGACCGTTTGCTAATCACATTTTTACCTTGTTTGTTTTTTTTTTTTTTCCCTAAAGAAATCAGGTGAAATACATTTTAAAGGGTTAAGGAGTTTGGATGACAGTTTGATGGTTTGAACTCTAACTGACGGAGCTGAGATGAAACCAGAGAGAAGAAAAAGTTCAAATGGTCCCTCACACATTCTCTACATTTTTACAGATTATTGTGAATTAACTATTATTATTATTATTATTATTATTATTATCACAGGAACTCTAGAGGAGCATCCCAGTGGAAACTCACACACGCTGTGGAATATCACAGGAAAATTTTGGGTTATTATAGAATGACTACAGGATAGTTAAGACAGATTCACACACACACACACACACACACACCTCTCACCGGCTGTGTCGGTGTGCTTGGAGCGCTTCGCACACAGACACTGCAGCATCCGAGCTCCTGTCTGCAGGAGAAGCTTCAGTCTCCTCATCGGAGCGCAGCCGTGGATCCCGTCCCGATGCGCGGACACACCGCAGCCTCCCGCACGCACGCGATCCCGCACGCACCCGCACCTCTCCTCTGATTCTCCCCGGTGTTCCCTGTCCGCGGGGCTCCCCTGTTTGTTACTCCCCCTGTTACTCCCTCTGTTACTCCCCCGGGGCTCCGCGGCGGCCAGGTGATCCGTGCGTGTCGCCGTCGGCAGCAGGAGCGCGTGAGCCGGGCTCACCCTCAGACTGAAACTCAACAGGTATCCTGATGGTCTCGCGCACCGCCAGCGATGACGTGGACGCCTAATTAATGACCTCATTAATGATCTGGCAGCCGAAACGCGCATGCTCTTCATTATTATTATTATTATTAGGCCTATTATAATTAGTAGTAGTTGTAACTGACTTTAAGTTGAGATATTTTGTCCGCAGCTCTTATTTATTAATAAGAGTGTATTAATAAGAGTGTAATAAAAGTGTTTTCACTGCTTTCACGTTGTTGCTGTGAGCTCCCAGTCAAAACAATGGATTTAACTGAAGTTGGGTTGAAAGTCTTTACAGAAACATGATTTTATGTTTATAGTGAAAATTAGATGATTTCTAATTCCTGAAAAAAGAGACCTGTTTTGTGATTTAAACAATCTTACGCATTTGTTATCAGTTTAGTGTCATGAGTTCCAGCAGTAAAAAAAGATGTTGATAATATTGGTATGATATGATATAAAAAATAATGTGTCAAATAGTCTTGGTGAGTGGTAAACAGACTTTACACCTCATAAATATCAAATGTTCTCAGCAGGAAATGAATCCGGGTCGCTTTGACCCTCGAATGGAAACTTGGGGTAGAAATACAAAGCATCTATTTTCATGCATGTTAACTTGTTGCTCCCTGTTATCTGTGTGTGTGTGTGTGTGTGTGTGTGTGTGTGTGTGTGTGTGTGTGTGTGTGTGAAGCGTTGGCACCCAGCCGCTGCCCGCCTTGGAAAACACATATTACATCTCAACTCTCCTCCAGCTTAAAGAAAAGACTAATAAATAAATACATATTAAAGAAGGTCACTGCCACTGGAAAAAAAAAAAAGAAAAGAAACCTGAATCCCTGATTTCCTACGAAATACTTTTTGTCTTTAATGAGATATCTGCCTTTCTCACTCCACTGTGTGTGTGTGTGTGTGTGTGTGTGTGTGTGTGTGTGTGTGTGTGAGTGAGGGAGAGACTGACTGACTGAACTGCCTCTCCGAAATATTCTGCACTAAATGCTCAGATGTGGTTGTGGTCCTGTGCCTGTGGTCCTCAGATAAAATATGAACACAATACATATACATATACATATATTATATTATTATTATATTATACTATATTACAATTCTGTCATCAGAGATGTGAATCACAGATACGACCTGCCGTCTATAAATCAACACTGAGATGGAGCATGCAGCTGCTCAGACACAAACACATTATAAATATAACAGAGACATCAGTGTCAAGGTCACCACACACACACACACACACACACACACACACACACACACACACACACACACAAGCACACACAGAATAGGTGGTAATTTTAGCTGAGCAGTCTGCTGAAGCTACACATTTTATCATGAAAGCTGCATTGAAGGAATCCTGTCAGAGTTATGATAAACAGCACCACCTGCTGGCACAAAGTGGAATAACAACTGTAATTGAAAGACACACACACACACACACACACACACACACACACACACACACACACACACACACACACAGTGCTGGTATGGTGGTTACAGGTTAGTAGTTATGCTGACTGTCAGACTTTAAGTTCTTCAGCTTAACTTGAATTAAGATCTGAAGGTTTTCAGTTTTAACCAACCAGAACTTTTGTCATGGCTGCTTAAGGATCTCCTCAAGGTTCTTCAAAGAACTGCAGCAAAAACAGGTTCTTTAAAGAACCAAATAATCTGCACATTAATCCACAAGGAAAAGAACTGTTAGCTGCTGCCGCCACCAAATAACTCCAATACACATGAAGAACCTTTAGCACTTTAAAGAACCACAGAGAGTGTGTGGAGAACCAGCCCCTAAATAAAGAGGTTCTTCAGCTGCTGAGGGCTCTTTGTGGAACCAGAGAGCATTTTGAAGAACCCTTTAGGAACCAAATTCCGCAGATAAAAACACTGTTGAGAAAGGTAAAGGGAAACTGTGGAGAACTTGACTGGACTGCTGAGCGCTCTGCCTGTCCGTGTTGGTCAGCTGCTCGCTCACTGACACACGTCAATAAAACACTAGATTAGGTTAAATTAGGTTCGATTAGACTAGATTAGAGTCATTAATTCCACTTTCAAGACAGAGCAGGTGACAGGCACCAGCAGAGAGCAAAGCCTGAGGACAGGTGAGGGGTTGCTAGTTCAAGTCCAGACAAGGACGGCAAAGATATCTGTTTATATTTTATATGCCAACATGTACGTGTGCATACATTTGGACGGCATGTGCACAATATGGCATGTGTACAACTGCACGTATGTCGGTGTGTGTGTGTGTGTGTGTGTGTGTGTGTGTGTGTGTGTGTGTGTGTGTGTGTGTTGAAAATAGCGCACTGAGGGATATTTGTGGAGCGAGAGGCTGAGGCGTCTTTGGGCTGAGGAGGGTGTGAGACACAGGAGAGCTGCTCAGAGATGTTCACACCAGTATTTATATTCCACTGCTAATCTGTGTGTGTGACGGCGGGGCAGGGGAGCGGCCGGCAGGAGCCCGACATGTTGGGCGATATCACCTTCATCCTCGACTTCCTCACTTCACCTCATATTCTAAAACTCCCTGAAGCACAACACTGCCGTTTCTCTCCACTACAGACACAAATATCCACTCTATAGAGTTTACATACCTACATACACCCCTCTGTTTTCTGTATATACACAAATATACCACTGTGTAGTGTGTGTTGTAGTGTTTACTACTCTATAGTGGGTATATACCTAAATATACATAAATAAACTTTTTTAGAGTGTACACACCTAAGTATGCCACTCTATAGTCTGTGCATACCTGAATATACCATTCAACAGTCTCTGTGTACCTAAACATACCACTCTATAGTGTGTATATATGTAAACATAGCACTGTAGTGTATATACCTAAACATAGCACTGTATAGTGTGTATATACCTAAACATAGCACTGTAGTGTATATACCTAAACATAGCACTGTATAGTGTGTATATACCTAAACATAGCACTGTTTATTTTATTTTATTTTTTTATTTTTAGACTTTATTTGAGCAGGGACAGTACACATTAATTAACATCTGCAACAGCTGTAGTGTATATACCTAAACATAGCACTGTATAGTCTGTGCATACCTGAATATACCATTCAACAGTCTCTGTGTACCTAAACATACCACTCTATAGTGTGTATATACCTAAACACAGCACTGTATAGTGTGTATTTACCTAAACATACCACTCTATAGTGTGTATATATGTAAACATAGCACTGTAGTGTATATACCTAAACATAGCACTGTTTTTTTATTTTATTTTATTTTATTTTTATTTTTAGACTTTATTTGAGCAGGGACAGTACACATTAATTAACATCTGCAACAGCTGTAGTGTATATACCTAAACATAGCACTGTGTAGTGTGTATGTACCTAAACATACCACTCTATAGTGTGTACATACCTAAACATAGCACTGTAGTGTATATACCTAAACATAGCACTGTATAGTGTGTATATACCTAAACATAGCACTGTTTTTTTTTTTTTTTTTTTTTTTTTTTTTAGACTTTATTTGAGCAGGGACAGTACACATTAATTAACATCTGCAATAGCTGTAGTGTATATATCTAAACATAGCACTGTATAGTGAGTATATACCTAAACATACCACTGTATAGTGAGTATATACCTAAACATACCACTCTATAGTCTGTGCATACCTGAATATACCATTCAACAGTCTCTGTGTACCTAATACACCACTCCATGTATATATACCTTATTACACTATTGTATATAGCAAAAACCTAACTATATCATTTTATAGTTTGTATATACCTTCATATGCACTCTATAGTCTGTATGCACCAATATAGTGTTCAGTGCTCTGTATAGTGTATACATGCAGTGTGTGTGTCATGCTTTAGTCTGTGTATACCTCCATACACCACTCTGCAGTCTGCGTACACTTTAACATATGCAGCAGTGGATGCACTACGATTTCACACGACATGTAACGTCCAACACCTAATAAGACATTACATGGCTTTAAAAAATCAGATTTTTTCTTATTATTATTGTTGTAATTCTTACTCTTCAGCATTGCTGATTTTACTTTGTTTTTGCTTCACCCTCAATGTGTTTCCTGAGGCTTTAAATGAATAAAATGATGATGATGGATTTGCTCATACTGGAAGCTGAAAAAGCAGCCCTTTGCAGTCCGATGGATCGACAGGTGAGGAGGAGGAGACACAGGTCAACAAAGACAGAACAAAAGACTCATTACCAGTTAGGACTTAAGACCTTCATCAGATTATTTGCCTTCCCCTCCTCATGCTGACTGTAATAATGTCTGACTGCCCTTTATGGAACACAGAAAATATAGAATTCACTGCCATGATGGATGTAGCTGCACTGAAAGTGTAAAAGCTACATTTCTGACCACAGAAACACCTGGTGGGTCCCGACACCGACGGCAGCTGTGTGTGTGTGTGTGTGTGTGTGTGTTGGGACGCCCCGAGCCGGACGGGGGCGGCCGGGGGGCGGGTTTGAGTGTGCGGCTCGGCTCACCGTGCTGCTCGCTCTCCGTCCCGGCGCTGCCCTCCTCCTCCTCGCCTGCCGGCTCGCTCCTGCTGTCGCCCGAGAGCAGGCGGCGAAACAGACTGCAGTACCGAGTCATGGCACCAAACGACACGCCTTGCAACCTGGGTCTACAGCCAGTCAGTCAGTCAGTCAGCCAGTCAGCCAGCCAGTCAGCCAGTCAGTCAGTCAGTCAGTCAGTCAGCCAGTCAGTCAGTCAGAAGCCTGTAAACTGTGTGACAGCGGACAAACGCTCCACATGTCTGCTCTGAGCTCATGTTGACACTCTGTCTCTCTCTCTGCCCCCCCCAAATACACACACACACACACACACACACACACACACACACACACACACACACACACACACACACACACACCTCACAGCCTTTGGCGGGCTGTCACTATAAGCTGCTCAGCTGCTGTGATTTGTGATGTGTAATGATGCAATGACAACTATTCAAAATAGCAACAACAATAAAAAAAAAAGTAATAGGAGATATTAATATCTGCAGAGGTGGTTATTTCAGCCCCTGATCCAGCTGCAGTGACGATAACAGTAGCTGCTTCACGGATGATCATATTCATTCAGCAGTCACAGGTTAAATAGTAATGGTATCACCACTAATATTAGCAGCGGCTCAAATAGAACAGCAACAGCAGCAGTGTAAGAGCATGTGTCTCCACCTGCAGGGGGCGCCGCAGAGCCTGAGCAGTACTCTGAGAAAAAAAACGTTCCAAGATAAAACTCACAAATTTACCAGAAAGAATTTGCATATTCTCTGAGATTAAAGCTGCGAGTTTTGAGAAACAAAATGGAAAATTCTGAGATTATAAAGTCACAAGTTTGCGAGAAAGAAACTCAGCAAAATATTTTTTCATGTCAGCTCCATAATTCCTCCTGGCCCTGACTCGGCGGTGGTCCGAGCTGTCGGCGGGGTCCGGCTGCGGGGCCACAGTAAGAGGAGAGCGCTCACTCTCACTGTGGAAATAGCAGCGGCTGTAAGGGAAAGTGGACTATTTATATCAGCGTTGAGTCAGAGTGAAGTTTACATGAAGACGAGAGAGGAAAACACTCTGACGCAGGGCTTCTCTTAAAGGCTCATTCCGCCTGTTTCGCTCCCTGGCCTTCCTCTCCTCGGTTCTCCCGTCGTTCTGATTGATCAGGTTGAAAACTCAGAGGCAGGAAGAGGATGAGGATGTCCGACTGAAGCAGAGGTGCTGTTGCTTTGCTGACATTTGACTTCAGCAACCGTAAAAAAAAAAATTCCTGGTGCAAAAATGAGCTTCAGAAGCTCTAAAATGTCTTAGAAACAGACCGAGCTTGTCAAAAAACTAAAACTAAGACTTCTAAAATTGCAAGTTTGATTTTTGATTTAAAGTGAAGAATATGTGAACAAGATCAATGTACATTATAGATGCTGATATGCAATCAGCGTCCACTTTATCTGATCCACCTGTATAATCTAATCTAATCCAGTCCAGCTGTTGTGCCCTAAAGTTTCCTCTCCTGCTGCCTATAATGCTCAGCTTGTCTTGTTGTCACGGTAACAGAGGTGTTCATTCACTTCTGTGTTTGGCATTGAGCTCATAGTTAGTGCTGCACTTTACTGACAGCTGTTTCCACTATTCTGTCCCTCATCATTGTATATAAATAGGGAGGTCAAAAAATCAGAAACCCCTCTCAGTGTAATGCAGTCCAGTATCAGACCTCTGCAAACTACAACCTCAGTAACAAACACAGAATTAAAGAGACACATTCTGCACAATGTCAACACAAACTGAACATGATACACTTTGTTAAAAGGTAGAATTGATGGCAGAGCTGCTGAGCTGAACTGCACACACACACACACACACACACACACACACACACACAATAGATAGATGTAGATATGTGCATAGTAAATTAATCTGTGCATTACCTGCATTGTTAAATGACTGGGGGAGACGTAAAGTGGCCTCCTCTTTTATTAATTTATTTTTATTCAGATTTTGGAAATGGAAATTTGGGTTCAGGCGTCATCTTGTAAGGAAAAGCTTCATTTCAAGACTCTCCTTCACAGATTAAACTCTGACATGCTAAAAATGTCCTTCAAAGTCATTTTTCTATTTTTAAAATGCTTTGAAGCCTTTTTTCCTGTTTCTATTTTCTCAAATCCAAACACATTTCGAGGCTTTTCAGCTCCGGGTGTCAGGACGCAGCAGGATCCAGTTGAACTGCCTGTGAACGGCGGCTTTGACCAGATTTAACCCTCTGAAGCCTGAGCAAACTGGCTGGATCACTTCCAAAAGGAAATAAAAAAAAGAAAAAGAAAAAGGCAGTTTAACAAGGACCTGAACTTCTGCAAGAAATTAATAATCAGCCACAAAAAAGAAAGAAAGAACATAAGAGAAAGAAAAGAAAAACATGACCTGAAATGACCAGAAAATTGTAAAAAAAGGAAAGAAAAAAGAAAAAAAAAGGTCAAAGAAATAGGGGAAAACTACATTTGTCCCAAACATTACATTTATAATCATAATAATTTAAGATTTAACATTTAAGGACTTTCTTTTGGTTGCCTGATCTTCTATCATTTCCTTGTTTGTTTGTTTTTCTCTTCTCACTAAGTTTTGGTTCATTTCTTGCTTATTGTTTTTTGGAGGAAACCACTCGTCTCTGCTGCGGCCTCAGAGGCTGAAAACCCTCCAGGCTGCAGTGTTTGGTGCTGCACTCCCCCCTCTGGCCAGGCGGGGGCGCTGTGTGGCAGCGAACGAGGCCGCAGGGCGTGACGGGGAGCAGCGAGACCTGCAGGCCGATCACCGTCACACCGTCACCAGTCACCCCTTTTTTCCCAACCGTCCATCGACTCGATTAATCCTAAGGCTGTTTCTTTATTTTACTCCACTTGCAGCTCCTTCACACACACACACACACACACACACACACACACACAGCCCTGTCCTGTTGTCTACATGCAGTGTGCTTGTTTCATCTGTTGTGTCTTGCTTCACTAATATGTAAATTAATTAATTAATTAATTAATTATAATAAGGGGTGACAACTTAACAAGAAATGATCAGAAAATTAGCAAGAAATGAAAAAAGAAAGGAAGAGGAAGAAGAAAAAAGGACATGTCCTGGAATTAAGCAAAACCAGATAAATTAAAAACAAGAAAATGAGCTAAACTTTGCCAGTCAAAGAAAATGTTTTCCTGTAGCAGCATATGAATCATATGAAAACACTTTGTTGTTGTTTTTCCTAATAATTTTCTCCCATTTTATTTCTTTCTTTTAGCTAATGTCCGGGTCATGTTGTAACCTTTCACTCATTTCTTGCCGCGTCGCTCACTGCCTTGTTATTCTCATTATTATACGTTTTTAAGAGAAATCAAGTGGATCTGCTGAGGGTTGGAAGTTAAACGCCCGTGGAAGGAGGCTGAGCGCCGCCTGGACAAATCTGACCTCCGTCCTGCTGTCAGACGCTTACGTGGCCTCTGAGTTACAAAAGGAAGGTTTTCTTCTCCTCCATGCTGACGCTCCATCCCTCTGAGGGAGATATTCAAACCCAAGCTGCCGCTGTTGCACGGCTGCAGAATCACATCACATAGAACAGATCTGCACGTCTCCTGCATCCTTTGAGACTCACTTCCCTGGAAGTCAGCAGCTCATGTCTGGGATTTCCACCAGAATTTGAAATAAAGTTCTGTGGCTTTGAATAAGGCGGTGATGACGCCGTCTCACATGAAGGACAAACAGGTAGAACAGGAAGTCAGACGTTTCACTGGAGGAAACATAAAGAGACTCTTGGTGACGCTCTCCACGTTTCTGCAGCAGCCACACGCCCAAAGCAGCCTCTGAGGGCGGCTGAAAGGCATTCTGGGACATGTAGGCGCACACTAACTGCAGTGGAAGCAGATGACATCATCACTTCATCCAAACACGCTTCCTGACAGTGGGAGGCGGAGGACTGATCCTGAGTCAGATCTGCAGGACACTAACCCGACAAATCACCCTCTGATCCGGATTCATGTCGTGTCTCTGGTCTGTAAGTCTTCCTAGTCCGGCCAGACACACACACACACACACACACACACACACACATACACACACACACCCACACACACACACACACACACACACACACATTAAGTTGGGTGTGTGGTGAGGCTGCTTTTATCTGATTGCTTCCTTAATGGAGGATCTGAGTCACTCTGCTGATCTGGCATCAGTCTGTATGACCATGTGCTGTTTTTTTTTTTTTTTTTTTTTTTTAATACAAATAAAGATTTGTTGTTGTTGTTGTTGTTGTTGTTGTTGCTATGTAAATAGTTATTTTGTTATTTTTAACCTTCACTAAACCTGGAAGCGCTTTCTGTCTAGCTCCAGTAGTAACTATGGTAACAGTCACTGCCACAGTGGTAACCAAGCCTCCATCAGGTATCACTCCTACAGTGGTAACCATGGCAACAGCCCCCATCCAATATTAGTGCTGAAGCCGACACCACGGTAACAGGCCTCTATCCTGTATCAGTACTACAGAGGTAACCACGGTAACGGGCCTCTCTCCTGCATCAGTACTACAGAGGTAACCACGGTAACAGGCCTCCATCCTGTACAGTGGTATCCATGGTAACAGCCCCCATCCAATATTAGTGCTGAAGCCGACACCACGGTAACGGGCCTCTCTCCTGCATCAGTACTACAGAGGTAACCACGGTAACGGGCCTCTCTCCTGCATCAGTACTACAGAGGTAACCACGGTAACGGGCCTCTCTCCTGCATCAGTACTACAGAGGTAACCACGGTAACAGGCCTCCATCCTGTACAGTGGTATCCATGGTAACAGTCAGTACCACAGTGGTAACCACGGTAACGTGCCTCTCTCCTGTATCAGTGAAAGTGAAGCGAGGGCTTTTACACATTCTGGGCAGCCATTTTGGCTCATAGGTAAAGTCACTGAAAACGGAGAGGTGTGGCTATGTTGTACAGTGGTAACCATGGTAACACTATTAGTACGGGTGTACTGTATGCTGCTCATGTGATTCCTTCGCGTGTGTGTGTGTGTGTGTGTGTGTGTGTGTGTGTGTGTTGTTTCTTTAACAGCACATGATGTGTTTGCTGCAGTCGCTGCACCTGTCTGCTCAGTGTGGGCGACTCACTGAATCATACTTCTATCACTGCTATTGTCCAACCATGTGTGTGTGAGTGTGTGTGTGTGTGTGTGTGTGTGTGTGAGTGTGTGTGTGTGTGATAGAGACACATGATTATGTTTCTGGCCTCACACTCTGCACTGAAACAAACTGGAATTTTCCTGGAAAAACTGCACACACACACACACACACACACACACACACACACACACACACACAGAGTCCAGGCCTGTCAGCAGCCTGCACAGTGCTCGTGGTGACGGTGAACAGACGGTAAAACAGAGGCTGCATGTCGGCGTTTGGATGATCCAGCTCGTTCATAACAGACAGAAACAGAAATAAACTAAAAAATGACCCACCGCCAAGTTTCTCCAACAAAACAGCACCTGAATGCAACACGGTTCAGCAGCTGACTCAGAAAACCTTTCCTATCGGCACTTGAACGCAACATCTACGACAGCGCTTCAGGGCCAACGTAGGACAGATGAATTATGGCGCTGGGGCGGGGCGGGGCAGTGGTGGGAGGGGTTAAAAAAAAACAACTCAAATATTCATGAGGATAATCTTGAATCTTCTGAGATTATAAAGGCACAAATTCGCAAGAGAAACTCACAAATTCTGAGATTAAAGTCGTAAATTTATGAGACAAAAACAGTGAAAATGATTTTTTCTTCTCCTGCTGATTTCTCAGAATATTAACCCCGCCCCCCCCCCGTCACGCGGTGTCACGTGGAAGCGCCTGGTCGAGCGAGTCGGCGTGCTCGGCCTTGAAACGCGACCTTCGGAGGCTGTGGGACGCCTTGCCTCCCGGAGCAAGGCCTGATGGGAAGTGATGCGGCGGCGTGCGGCGCGGCGGCGTGCGGCTCGCAGCCGGCCGGCGCCTGCCGCCCAAAGAAAAACAGAGCTCCTTAAGTGGGGTGTGTTCATCAACCTACTTTCCAGAGAAGGTGTGTGTGTGTGTGTGTGTGTGTGTGTGTGTGTGTGTGTGTGCAGTGCAGCAGCCTCCATTTGCAGAAGAGCCTTGTAAATAATTGAGAGCTCTGGCGTCTTCTCTCTCTCTCTCTCTCTCTCTCTGCATGACGATACACTTTAAGCTTATGCTCGCTCGCCCACTCTCCTCGTCTCTCTCTCTCTCTCTCTCTCACACACACACACACACACACACACACACACACACACACACACAGTCTCTGTCTCTCGCCTCATCCTCCAGCCTGCATGACGCTGCTGCTGACCTCCAGCGTTCAAATCCACAAAACTATATTTCAGTTTCTGGTCATCGTGTGTGTGTGTGTGTGTGTGTGTGTGTGTGTGTGTGTGTGTGTGTATCACTTGTGATGTCCTCAAGTGCCTCAAAGGGGCAGTGTATGAAAATTTAATTGGTCAGAGAGAATATGAGGATGTAATGTGCTGGAATATGAATGGAATGTGTTTTGGCTGATAACTGAGAAATAAAATGAACCTTGCAGGCTCTGCTGAGCCGCCCGGAGCTGAACCTGCAGGAAAACAACCAAACTAAACCATCTCAGCTGAACCTGCAGGAAAACAACCAAACTAAACCATCTCAGCTGAACCTGCAGGAAAACAACCAAACTAAACCATCTCAGCTGAACCTGCAGGAAAACAACCAAACTAAAGACCAGCGGCTGTCCCTCCTGCTGCTTCATCTGTTATCAAGGAGCTGACTGCTGATCAGCCGATGGATCGAAGAATCGTTTCACGTGTTGGGAGCAAAGTGTCGACGAGAGGCTGGTCAAAGATGATGTCACACACACACACACACACACACACACACACACCCTTTCTATTTCTACTGCAGAGCCATCAAACACTCGATCAGGAGGAAGAGAGGGAAGGACATTAGAGAGAGAGAGAGAGAGAGAGAGAGAGAATGAAGGAGGGGAAGGATGGAAAGGCCATAAACGGGGAGGGAGTGTCTCTCTCTCTCACACACACACACACACACACACACACTCCCCCCTCCCCCCTCTCTGTCGGAGGTGAACAATAAACAGGAGATGCTGAAGTCAGCATAAAGATGCTGCGTGCGTGTGTGTGTGTGTGTGTGTGTGTGTGAGTGTGTGTGTGTGTGTGTGTCAGCACATACGTCAGCCGTGTGCTGCAGCAGCTGACTCTCAGTCTGCACACACTCGTCCGTCAGCTCTGGCTCAGCTTTTCTTCTCTCCTCTCTTCTTCTTCTGCTGTCAGGACGTCGCAGGGCGGCTTCCTGTTTCCTCCAGTGCATGCAGCCACTTCCTGGCTAACGTTAGCATGCAGCCACTTCCCGGCTAACGTTAGCATGCAGCCACTTCCTGGCTAACGTTAGCATCCAGCCACTTCCTGGCTAACGTTAGCATGCAGCCACTTCCTGGCTAACGTTAGCATGCAGCCACTTCCCGGCTAACGTTAGCATCCAGCCACTTCCCGGCTAACGTTAGCATCCAGCCACTTCCCGGCTAACGTTAGCATGCAGCCACTTCCCGGCTAACGTTAGCATGCAGCCACTTCCCGGCTAACGTTAGCATGCAGCCACTTCCCGGCTAACGTTAGCATGCAGCCACTTCCCGGCTAACGTTAGCATGCAGCCACTTCCCGGCTAACGTTAGCATGCAGCCACTTCCCGGCTAACGTTAGCATCCAGCCACTTCCCGGCTAACGTTAGCATGCAGCCACTTCCCGGCTAACGTTAGCATGCAGCCACTTCCCGGCTAACGTTAGCATGCAGCCACTTCCTGGCTAACGTTAGCATGCAGCCACTTCCTGGCTTGGGTTGCCAAGTTTCACGCAAAGGGTTCAAAATGCAGCTGTGTCCAAGAGCCGCAAGCTAAACGTATGCTGACGTTTCAATCATAATTTTGTCACAGGATACACGACGAGTCTAAATATTAGTGAAACCAACAGAAAACAGGTATATTTCCATCCAAGGCCAAACCTCACCGAATAAAAGATTGTCCTGCAGTGATTAATGATGAAATACAAATAAAATAAAAATACAATAAAATGAGGCTTCATTCCCAAAGTGAAGTTTGCTCAGACTGAAGTGAGGCCACATCACACTCCTCTGGAACATTATCAAATAACAACATGTGAACAGGGATATGAACTGACTGTGACACTGAAATTATTCATAATTCGTTTGAGGGGCTTTCACACAGCGCGTGGTTTGGGCCGCGTTGCGCACGTATTTGCTATTTGACTGCAGAAAAAAAATGTGGCCTATAGTGGAAAGAAAAAAAAAAAAACATCATATATCTCCAGGTATGCCAAGTTTCAGAAAATGACAAGAGTGAGACTTTAGCGTCATGATGCGTTCCATTTCTAATTAACCAGAAAGTAGAAATGAAAACTGTAACAAGAATTTTGACAAAAGACATTTATTTGTCAACACAAATAATATAGTAGCCTTTAGACCGCCTGTTTTAAAACGACGACCCAGCCACGCGCTGTTCTGTTGTCTCTGTGTTGTGTTTAGTGGCGTGCTGTACACTGCAAAAACGCAAAATCTTACCAAGATTATTTGTCTTATTTCAAGTCAAAAATGTCTTATTTCTAGTCAAAATATCTCATTACACTTAAAATAAGACACGATCACCTCAGAAGTAACTTGTTTTTAGACAATTTTTACTTGTTTCAAGTGAAAATTTACTTGAAACAAGTGAAAATTTGCTTGTTTCATTGGCAAAATTTGCCAGTGGAAAAAGTGAAAATTCACTTGAAATAAGTGAAAATTAGCTAGAAACAAGAAACAAATTTTGCCAATGAAACAAGCAAATTTTCACTTGAAACAAGAGACAATTGTCTAAAAACAAGTTACTTCTGAGGTGATCATGTCTTATTTTAAGTGTAATGAGATATTTTGACTAGGAATAAGACATTTTTGACTTGAAATAAGACAAATAATCTTGGTAAGATTTTGAGTTTTTGCAGTGTAATGAAAGATAGAGATGCCAAGACCCGCCTTACGTTGCTTCTGATTGGTTCATATTGCGTGGTGCCTTCCGTGGTTGGTTAGATTTAGGCACAAAGGCCTGATGGGTTGGTCTGGGATTGGTTATCTCGGTCAGTCAATCAGAGTTACTCGAACTACGGCAAGCCGCGAGGACCAAAGTGTATTATCATGAAAAAACTAAATATAGAGTATTGAATGGTGTGAGACAGGTCAGGTGTGGCGTGTGCTGTGAGGACGGGTCAAACTGCGTGACTGTCACACCGCTCCGTATCTCTGCCAGTTTTTAAACACACCTGGTTTTCCTAAATTCCTGGATCTCTCTCTCCATGCCTGGGCTTTTTTAATGAGATCAGGTAGGACTGCAGTCTGCTGTCCCACAGCTCTGCACACAGAGAGACAGCCACAGTGACGCTTTCCTCCATTGGTGTTTTGCCATTCTGCCAAAATCCACCAGATTATTTTCTGATTCCACTTTTCTCTCTTATTGGACGCACCGAGGTGATGTCACTGGGCGCTGCGTCCAAGTTAAAACATTTTCAGTTTGGGCTCAGTGCACCCGGGCCTTTGCCTCCTGGCTCCTGGTTACCTGCTGCTGTTGCTATGGCGGGGCGGGCACAGTGTAGCTTAGCAACACTGAGTGACAGCGCTTTGACCAATGAACGGAGTGCACATTCACTGACGTGTGAATGAGCTCCACTCATTGGTCAAACAGCGGGAGGGGGGGCAGACTCTCAAAAATAAGGGACAAAGTGCGTCCCTTACTGGTTCAATACGGGACGTGTGCTTTGGTTGGCAAATAACGTTAGCAGGGTAACGTTAGCAGGGTACCATTTGCAGGTTAACGTTAGCATGGTAACATTAGCAAGGTAACCTTAGCAGGTTAACGTTAGCATGGTAACATTAGCAGGGTACCATTAGCAGGTTAACGTTAGTATGGTAACATTAGCATGGTAACGTTAGCAGGGTAACATTAGCAGGGTACCATTAGCAGGTTAACGTTAGCATGGTAACATTAGCAAGGTAACCTTAGCAGGTTAACGTTAGCATGGTAACATTAGCAGGGTACCATTAGCAGGTTAACGTTAGTATGGTAACATTAGCATGGTAACGTTAGCAGGGTAACATTAGCAGGGTACCATTAGCAGGTTAATGTTAGCATGGTAACATTAGCATGGTAACATTAGCAGGGTAACGTTAGCTGTCCTGCTGCGTGGTTCTAACAGGCGCGGTGTGGCGTGGCCTGAGTGTGATGTCAGAGCAACATGGCTGGACTAAAACCAGCGTTTACATGACGGGCGTGGAGGCGAGTCAGTGAAGGCGGCGTCTGATCGGCCCGCTGACTGACAGGAACCAGACGGACGCTCTTATTGATCATCAGTAATCGATCAGTTTGCATTACAGCTCAGCGCCACATCACATCACATCTCATCACTTCCATTCAACACAAAGCCAAACAAATCAATGCGCCAGAGGCTCCATTTACATCCAGCACTGCCTGACCTGACCCCGCCCACACACACACACACACACACACACACACACACACACACACAGGCAGACAGTGTTTGGGTGTTTCTCAGCTGATCAGCAACACAAACAGAAATCGACTCCAACTACACACCTCCTCTGGGACTCTGTGTGTGTGTGTGTGTGTGTGTGTGTGTGTCCATTCAGTCTCTCAGGTTACTCTCGGCAGGTCACACGGCTGCAGTCTGCATCTGATCCTTAAAGAGACACAACAGATTTACTTGTCTGCTGCTGATTGAGCCTTTAAAACCCGGCAGCCCCAATCAGCTGCTTTCATAAACACAAAATGAGCCCAAAAAGTCACAAGATAACAGACCTGACAATTAGAGCGCGCGTACACACACACACACACACACACACACACACAAATAACAGAAATCAGATGAATTTAAACAACCAAAAAAAAAAAAAAAAAAAGGAAATGCCATGAAAATTACTCCCCAAAATAAATAAATAATATAAAATAATAAATAATAAATATCATATTGTAAAATCTACAATTATAACATCCATTTTTGCTTACAGTTTTTTTGTTTTGTTTGTTTAAATTTTAGTTGACATCCAGATCATTTTCTTTTCGTTTTTTCAGATTATTTCTTGCAGAGCTGCTCGTTTTCATTTTTTTTCATATTTCTGAAAGGAATCAAGCCAGTTTGTTTTGGGGGGGGGGCTGAGGGGGTCTGGGGGGGTCTGAGGGGGTCTGAGGGGGGTCTAAGGGGGTCTGGGGGGGTCTGAGGGGGTTAAATGTGTGTGACAGGACACAAACAAAGAGTCGGACACCAGCAGCTGCAGCCACAGGACGACAGCGCCGGCGACAGTCCACCAGGTGGCGCCACGGGCCGAAGTCAAACCGCGCTCATTTGCATAAACGCCCGGCGCTCTGACGACACGCGGCGGCCGGAGTGAGGACTGTGTAGACTCATCATGTGTGTGTTCCACGTTTCAAACAGCAGGAGGTTTGCACCTTTAATTAACAGAGAAAAGGATCTTGAGCTCATGAGGCAGCAGCTCCAGCCTCAGCTAACAAGTCAAATCCAGGTCAGAGGTCAGAGGTCAGAGGTCACCTTGACGTCAGACGGAGAGTTAAATCGTATCCAACTGACTCACAACAGACCTGAGAGACGACCTCTTTTGGTTTTTACTCGTAAACATCAGAACTACAACCAACACGGCTGCTCGTTCCCTTACAGTCGCCATGAAACGACCTCACATGACCTCACATGACCTCACATGACCTCCACTTCCTGTCACACACAGCGTCTTAAACAGTGACATCATCATTCTCCACTAGTGGCTGTAAATTCAAATTTCAACCAATAAAACTTTCACAAAGCTGTAAACATCCTCTGTCATCCACCTGTCCCTTCAAAATAAAAGTCTGTTTCTCTCCCAAACTGGAGGAAGTACATCGAATCCACAAAATAAGAGTCTCGTTTCACGGGCTCTTTAAGAGACTAGATTCTTGTGCTTCGTTTTGTGCTGCAGGCTGACTGAGACAATGCGCACACACACACACACACACACACACACACACACACACACACACACACACACACACACACACATCCAACACATGGACATTATACAGTAAACGTCCTGGGCACCAGAGAAATGCTGTCAAACACACTGTATACTCTGACGTGTGCTGCCACTATGTTCAACATGTATGAGTAACATATATATATAAATACTTCTATATATGCACATCTATGAAAACAACATATTGTCCTTATATGGTCATGTCTGTGTGTGTGTTTTTTATGCAGGTTATATTTAAACGGACACATTAAATGACATTTATGGAAGTGCACTGTACGTACACTACATATTACATTTGCACTGATTTGGTTTGATTTGTTGCTATGGATTGTTGATATCTGTCTCTCAGTCTTTATGATTTGATAAAGTGGCGAGTTGCTGTGTGGATGTTCAGTGTAAAGGGATGAATTTCCATGTAAACAAATCAGCCCTGCACCTCCGCACCCAGAGAGCATCATGGGTAAGACAAACAGCAGCAAGGCAGCAGCTTAACACAGCGAGCTGGGTTCACGCAGAAACCCTGCGGAGGGAAAGGTCACTCATCTGTGGACCCCCGCTGATGGGGAAAAAAGACTGAACTGTTTAGTCCTTCAAACCCTGAGCAGCCGGGATTACCAGAACATTAACAATTACTGGAACATTTAGGAAAAAATGTATTAAAAAAGCCAAAGAAATTTACATGAAATTTAATGGATAAATAAATAAAGTATGTTTGTAAAAAAAAAAAAAAAAAGTGAAAAAAATGAAAAATTTAAAAAAGAAAGAAAATTTGTAAAAAAAAAAAAAAAAAGAAAGAAAAAAGAAAAAAACATTTAAATTTAAATTTAAAAAAGAAACGTAATTTGTAAAAAAAAAAAAAAAAGCAACTGTATTTATAATTAATATAAACATAGACTTTTAAAATATAACTCTTGCCATAATTCCTGTATATGGATAGACAGAGGAATACAATAACAGCCCACAACATCGTAAATGCACTTCGTCCAAATTAGAAATAAGAAATATGATATTAGAAATGCACATCATATTGCACGCCACGCCAGCTCTAACACTCGTGACGTGGTTCATGTGTGTCATGGCGTGTTACGGCGTGTCATGGCGTGGTGTGGCGTGTCATGGTGCAGCATGTCATGGTGCGCCGTGTCATGGCGTGGCGTGGTGTGGTGTGGTGTGTCATGGTGTGTTGTGGCGTGATGTGGCGTGATGTGTCGTGTCATGGCGTGGCGTGGTGTGTCATAGTGTGGCGTGGCGTGGTGTGTCATAGTGTGGTGTGGCGTGGGCGTGGCGTGGTGTGGTGTGTCGTGTCATGGCGTGGCGTGGCGTGGTGTGGTGTGTCGTGTCATGGCGTGGCGTGGCGTGGTGTGTCATAGCGTGGTGTGGCGTGGGCGTGGCGTGGCATGGTGTGTCGTGTCATGGCGTGGCATGGTGTGTCATGGCGTGGTGTGTCGTGTCATGGCGTGGCGTGGTGTGTCGTGTCATGGCGTGGCATGGTGTGTCATGGCGTGGTGTGTCGTGTCATGGCGTGGCATGGTGTGTCATGGCGTGGCGTGGTGTGTCATGGCGTGGCGTGGTGTGTCATGGCGTGGCGTGGTGTGTCATGGCGTGGCGTGGTGTGTCGTGTCATGGCGTGGCATGGTGTGTCGTGTCATGGCGTGGCATGGTGTGTCATGGCGTGGTGTGTCGTGTCATGGCGTGGCGTGATGTGGTGTGTCGTGGTGTGATATTGAGTCAGACGTCCTGGACGGCAGCCTGACGCTTGGAAAGTTAAAGCGAGTTAGAATGACTCAGCAGATATGAGAGCTTGTCAGGGCTCTTCAATCAAATCAAACCAAAACACACACACACACACACACACACACACACACAGACAGACACACACACACACACATACACACACACACACACACACACACACACACACACACACACACACACCACATGAAGTTCAGTTTGTGGCTGAACTGGTTCTGGAGTCTCAGGTGAAAATGTTCAGGCCTGTTTGCTGACAAATCTGATCAATCAGTTCCAATATTCAGCAAAATAATCCCATTTTCTCCACATGTCAGTGTCGTGCAGCCCGCTGATGGATGCTGCATGTGTGTGTGTGTGTGTGTGTGCAGCCTGGTGTGTACACACTGCAGTAGATCTGCTGTGTTGGACTGCAGCAGTGTTCTCAGCCGACTGCAGAGCGGGTGTCAGATCAATTTTTACAACAAGCCTTAAAACAGAAGCAGCACTAAAACCCAAGGAGAGTCAAGGTCACAGCGGCTCTGGTCCAGATTAGATTTTACTGTCAGACGTTAGATATGGAAACTGCTCATGTCCAGATTCTCTTGAAAAGCAGCCATCTTCATCTTCATCTTCATCTTCAGTGTAAACAGGAAGTGCAAGCCAGTCGCCAGAATAAAATGTTGGCCTTTTATGTTTCTGCAGCTGATTCACTGACTCAGCAGCTAACTTTAGCCACTCTCGCTAGCTTTAGCCACTAAAACTACCTGGTTACGGTTAAGAAAAGGCTTGTCGTCGTGGTTACGGTTAGAAAAAGTTCACTAAACGTTGCCTAGGGCCAAACGGGCACTGCTCTCGCTCAACACGGGACTCAGACTCTGGTCTCCCGAGGGAGCGTCGCGTCTTAGATCGAGGGGTTCGCCCCTCCTCAAGGTCATGGTGTCCTGATGTGGCATTTCTGGCCATTTTTCTTAATCCTCCAGTGGTCAAAATGGTTCAGTTTTGCACCAAATCTGTGTAACAAATGGCATCGACATAAAAATCGCTGCAACAACTTATGACACATAACTGAACGAGGGAGAGGCTTCATACGTCTCCATCATAATATTTTAACCCTTACACAGTCTACATAAAAAAAACAAAACAAAACAAAACAAAAACAGAATACAGTGTTTATTACAGATTTATGACTAGGATAACGTGACACTCAGAGCTGAGCTGCATCTCACATTAATCCTCAGGTTCCAGCTCTCAGATGATGTTTATAAAGGGTGGGAATGATAAGGAGTTAAATTCAGATGTTTGCAGAGACGATCCAGCGGCTGGATGTTTGATTTGTGCCTCTGACACAGTGGGAGGTGTTTCAGCCCAAACCCTGCAGCTGGAGGACAGGCATTACATTATGAACGAGTAATCGATCGATCACAAATTATATATTTTACCGTAAAAAATGGTTACAGGACGTCCGTTCTTAACATCGGTTGCACTAGTGTTTCCAATCGGACACGGACCTCCCTGACATGGCCGATTCAGCAGGTCCTTCAATCACTCTGTTGTAACATTCAGCTGCCAGACGTCACAGCAGTATGGACTTCTGTTCTGGTATTCTGAGCTGGTATTTATGTGATATACAAGTTTAACGCCACATATCTCGCTCTGCACGTCATCGACGTCCTTTTTGTCAAAGTATTTCCAGACGTCACTCTTCCCGGTCGTGGCTGACCTTGGTGCATGTGACGCCATAAGAGCTGCAGCCAAAACCAACATACTGCACAGGGGCTCCAATAGTAAAACGTTACTCAAATACCGACGTCAACGAGTACTCGAGTACTCGGGTAACTGTACCCAACCCTAATGGAAATGCAGAAAAATTTCAGCCCAAAAAAAAAAAAAAAAAAAAAAACCTGCCAGACATCCCATAATGCATTCCTCTGTCTCAACCCTCGTTAAGTTCGTTAACAGTGCTCTAAGGAACCGGTTCCCCTCATCTCATGCTGCCTTCAAGTCATGTAGGACATACAAGACCCAGAGAGCAAAATGTGATTGAAACCATGCTGACATGTGTTCAGACAGAAATATTGAATCCACGCTGAAGCCAAACATTGAAATGATACAGAGAAAGTCCCTCGGTTTGACAGTGAATCAATGTTGGGTTTTCATCCACAGCTGACACTGAATCAGTGTTGCTTCAACCATCATCTAAATAGGAATCTACATTAAAATTTTAGTTGATTATACATTGAGACAATGTCACTGAATCAATAAGGATTCAACCATCATCTGATAGTAATCTACATGTACATTTCAGCTGATCAGAATGTAAACAGACTGTATTTCTAAAGGGCTTTTCTAGTCTACTGACCACTCAAAGTGCTTCACAGTGTTTGCCTCACATTCACCCATTCACACACACTGATGGCAGAGGCAGACACGCAAGGCGCCTAACTGTTCATCAGGAGCGGTGAGGGCTTCAGTGTCTTGCTCAAGGACACTTTGACACACTCTGGAGGAGCCGGGGATCGAACCAAGAACCCTCCAATGACCAGACGACCGCTCTGTACCTCCTGAGCCACGCCTCACTCAGGGCCCACCTGCTGGCCGCTGCCACCAATGATCTTCAATGATGGATCCAAAAAATCAACATTTTTGACCATAAATCAATGTTGATTCAACAACTTTTGCTATCTGGGGAATCACAGCAAAACAACGGGAGGTGCAAGTGGAGGGTCGGCCGATTAAAGACCGGGACAAAAAGAGGAAATGTCCGTCGTGGTTTAGCCTCAGCTGCCTCCGGCTCAGCACCGCAGGGCTCGCTGCACCGCTGAGCACGAGTCCGGCCGCCACGCCCGCCTCGGTAATGAAACAAGTAGTGTGATCACTCCTCACAGCGAGGAAGAAGTGAAGCGATCCGTTTATTTAAGAGTCCTGTGTCATTCCTTCTTTTTCCCCCAGTGAAGAGCCCAACCCTGCCCTGAGGGAGGCGGTCTGTGTGGGCCAATCAGCAGCCAGTTTGTCTGCTTGTTTTGCTGTGAGAAGAAGCTTCATCATCATCATCATCATCATCATGGAGAGTCTGAGCAGCAGAGTCACATGACACAGAGACAGAGAAGCTGATTGGCCACCATGCGGCCTCCCTCAGAAAGGAACTAAACAAAGACCCAGATCTGTGTGAAGCCTGACGTCTGAAGGTTAAAATCTGACCTCTGCTATTGGCTGATCTTTGGTGATGTCACCAATAACCGATCAGCAGTGGCGAGTGTTTTAAATGTCAACAAGAAACTGATCGTGTTATCTGACAGGTCTGTTTTGACCTCTGGTCGGCAAGGACGCGCACAGTCACAGATGTGAAGCTCCGCCCTCCGTTGGCCTCCGTGTTGTGGACAGGGAGGTAAAGGTCAGCCTCTGAGCTGATGGCGGCGAGCGGAGGCCACGCCCCCAGGAAGCGGCGCCTCGTGATGCTGCGTCTGTGGAGATTCGAGCGGCGGGAGGCGACTGACGGACAGCGAGCTCCACTGGAACTTCACATTTAAGAAGACGAGCAGGCAGGCGGCTTGCTCCTCTCACGTGAGCCAGATCAGGTTTAGGCACCGGAAACATTCGGTTAAGGTGAGAGGACCTCCGTCGTCACGGTGACAATAATTAACCACGCAGAAACAAATGACCCACGGGAAGAGCAATGAAACAAATGCTTTGCTCCGCCCACACTCCTCTTAGGCTCTTTGCTCAGTTCAAATTCAAGTTCAAATTGCTTAAAATAATAAAAATACAGTGAAGCAAACATAACTCTGATGTACGTGTGTGTTACTGAACACAAAGCACCGGAGAACAAAAGAGCTAAAAAGCCTCTAGAACATCTTCAGTATCAGCGTTTCAGTTCTTGTGTTTGCATGTGTCTGCAGTAAGTGGACACACACACACACACACACACACACACACACACACACACACACCACTGAGTCAGTGTCACACAGAATCCCTAAACGGCTCCAAAGGCAGGAAAAGACACCAGGCAGTGTGACCTGAGGCGGCAGGTGGAGGTCACCTGGCCAGTGTTTGTGCTCGTTTGGATGCGACCCGTCGATGTCCTTTTGTTCTCGAACGTTCCTGCTCCTTCGCTTCTCGAACCCGTTACCGTTCCTGCCGGTGGCCCTGCCAGCTGCCTGCCTGTCAGAGGCTTCAGAGCTGGAGTGACATCATATGAAATCCTGGCATCATGAAACTAGACGACCTGAGGAATCCATAAACCCTCAGAACTCAGGTCCGATTAACCCCTTGGCAGCAGGCCAGCCGACTTACTGTCTGTCAGAGGCTGCAGAGGGAAACCAGACTGGAAACTAGACAGCCGGAGGAATCGACTGATGTCCAACATGTCATGCTAGGTTGTCGACAAGGAGGCGAAATGTGGCTGCAAAGTTTGGTTCAATTTTGTTGAGGGAAAAACTAGCAAATCTGTTTCAAGCAGACCTCTGACCTCCAGATGTGTGAATGAAAATGGGTTCTCTCCCCTCTGCAGACACGCCCACCTTCTGCTAATCCCATGCAGTTTGGGCCCCAAAGCCTGCAGTCCACATGTGTTCTTGTGGCCTGTTGTAAAATGGTGTGTGTGTGCAGACTGGGGCCTAAACAGTCTTGGAGCTGCATCAGTTGGCTTTGACTGGAAAGCTGAGACTCTTGTGGATTCAATGAGCCACATTTGATTCCTGTGTGATGATGTTGGCCCCCATAGCAGCCATTTCACTGCAGGCAGAGACTTTTGTCCAACTGGACGTCGCTGGAGAAAATGACCTCTAGTGACCTCTAGGAGAATCACAGCCTCGTCAGACTTTACAGACACAAACTAGAGAGCGAGGCCGTTCAGAGGAGCTCTGCTTCTCCAGCTGGACTGACAGTGAGGGCCAGGCACTGAGAAAATTCAAATTCTTACAGAAATCTGCAAACGTCAAAATAAAAGCCTTTTCTGTGGTGTTCCTCAAGGTCTTGGTGTCCTAAAGTGGGATTTTGGAGGGATTTTTGACCATTTTTATTAATTCTCCAGTGGTCAAAAACGGCTAAATGTTGCACAACATCTGTGTAACACAACACAAATATAAGCATGCTAAGGCTAAGCCATACACAGCAGTGATAAGAACAACTCAGCTACAGAGTGACTGAATCAGATGTCAGTACCAATCCTGAGCAGCTTGACAACCTCAGGCCGTGGACACTTAATCATCATTTATATATTTTTTCTGTTTAAACACTGGTCCTCCATTACTCAGCACCTTAACTGCTTATTTATTATTTATATCTACATCTTGTACTGCCACATTGTTTTGCACAGTTGTACATACATTCATAGTTTAATATACATTCATTCTGTTTTAACTACAGCATCATCTGTATATTTCATATTGTTAGATGTTTATATTTTTCACTGTTATAGTCTTTAATCTATCTGCTTTATATTGTACAGTGTGTTTTTTATGTTTCTAATGACACTGATGTAACATAATAATTTCCCAGTTTGTTATTAATAAAGTAAATCTCTCTCTCCCTCTCTCTCTCGCTCTCTCTGTCTCTCTCACTCACTCTCTCTCTCTTTATCTATCTATCTATCTATCTATCTATAATATGTTCCATAAATTCATTTCCATCACAGGGAAAATAGCTGGCTTTCAGGACTTTGTGCTCAGCCGGTTCTCACTTGTTTTTATGTTTTATAGTTTTTTTTAATGTTTTATAGGCTGTGTTGCTATGTTTCATGTTCTTTAACTGGAGTCTTGACTGTCCTGTTGTGTTTGTATTACTGGAGCCATGCTGCAAGCCACATTTCCCACGCGGGACGATACAAATCTGAACGGGATGCAGACAGGAACATGAACGGGAGCTGCCACAGTGTCAGACAGCTGATCTTGTAAATGAAACATTATTTTGTTGTCTATCAGATTGCCCAAACTGGGGTGGCAGGGCCTGTTTTTAGGGCGGCGGCTGCCAGCCCAGGCCACCCTGGCAGAGCCGCCCCTGGAGCGACATACAGGCAGAGAAACCGGCGCCTCCCCACCGGGCCGATCGGTGAAACGCCTAAAACAGAACAGCCACACATTTCGTTTCTCAACATTTCGCCAGAATCCGACCGGTGGTGTCCGACCCCCTGACCTGTCTGTGAACCTGCCTGTCTCCCTGCTCCCTGGGTTCCCAAGCCGGGGGGCAGGGACCAGCGGAGATCCTTGAGAGGGCCACAGCGGGGTCCCCGGCCAAAGGAGCAGTGAACGGGTGAATTTAACTTTTGTGACATTTTCTGGAAGTTCAAATAAAACAGGAAAAGGAGGTTTGGAAGGTGTTCTGTGGTGATACAGGTTCAAACCCCCGACTTGAGGGTCGGCCTTTTAACGTGAAAAAGTTTGGGCCCCTGTCGCAGCCTCCACCGACCTGTCTGCCTGTCAACCTGTCTACCTGCCAATCCACCTGCACAGCTGTCTACCCGTCTGTCTACCTGTTCCATCCTCTGCCTGTTAATGCATACCTCCAGACCTGTCTGTCCCCCAGCCTACCTACCCACCTGTCTGTCTACCTGCCTGTCTGTCTCTCTGTCTGTCTGTCTGTCTGTCTGTCTGCCTCACCACCCGTCTGTCTGTGTTTTGCTGCATCAGGCTTCTGTCTCAGCCACTGAAAACAAACACAGCAATACAGTATTGACACGGATACCCCACCACACACACACACACACACACACACACACACACACACACACACACACACACACACACACACACACACAGATGTCTCTGCACCCCATCCCATAATAATAACCACACCTAAAAACTCCAGCAGCAGCAGCAGCTCGCAGTGCTGCAGCACAACGCAGCACGGCGCAGAGCGGGGCTGCTACCCACCATGCATCACTCCATCCCTCCATCCATCCCTCCATCCATCCATCCATCCACCCCCCACCGGCCCCTCTTACCTAACACCGCCTTGTCTTTGCTCTCCATCTCCCGCTGTGCTGAGGTGAAGTCCTCGCTGTTCGGATGCGCTGGGTCTCTCTCTCTCTCTCTCTCTCTCTCTCTCTCTCTCTCTCTCTCTCTCTCTCTCTCTCTCTCTCTCTCCTTCTTCTTCTTCTTCTTTTTCTCCTTCTTCCCAAAACGTCAGAAATCCGCTTGCCTACTTTTCCTTCCTTCTCTTCCTTCTTCGCCTTCCTTCCCTCCCGGTTCGGCTGTAATCAACGAGCGTCGGGCCGTGAAAAACAGCTGATAATCGATCGCTGATCAATCGCGGCAGCAGGAGGAGGGAGGGAGAGGAGGAAGAGGAGGAGGAGGAGGAGGAGGGGGGCGATGAGTCCACAAACCAAAACACAGCACTTTGATTTCCCGGTGATTTCCGCTCCGGACCTGAAGCCTCCCGTCTGCCTCCCGTGGCTCCTCTGCGGACTTTGAGGCTCGTGCGTTTCACCTGTCCGCGCGCCGCCGCCGCCGCCTCGGTGCTGCTGCTGCTGCAGCTCGAGCCCAGCCGGAGAACACAGCAGTGACGTCACCAGCAGCTGAGCTTTAAGGTGGTATGATGATGGAGGCTGAGGAAGGTGAGCCGCCAGCCAGTCAACAGCCAAGCTGGTGAAAGTGAACTGGAGCCACAGGCAACACTGAAGGAAAAACAGGTGTATATATAAAAATATATATATATAATTTCTGAGATTAAAATGTTGAAGTTGATTCTGCTCGTTGTGTTTTTCCTGCCATGTTTTTGAGAGAAATCACCCCAGTTTGCTCAGGTTTCAACAGAGATCTAGTCTTGTAAATTAGAGAAGGCTGAGTCTCGTTATAATAATACTCAAGAGGTGAAGCTGCAGGGGCGGATCTACCAAGGTGGCCTGGGCTGGCAGCTGCCACCCTGACAACAGGCCCCCCCAAGTCAGACCAGTCTGACTTTTACTGTCTGAACAAACTGGAAGAACCACAGCTGGAGGATCTGAGCTCACACACTGAGAGAGGCTTGACCAGCAGCAGAGGAGGAACCATTTTTGGTTCCACAAAGAATCTTTTGGCAAGAACCAACTACATTTCTGTTGATGGTTCTGTTGATGGTTTGATGGAACCATCAAAAAATGGTTCTTTATAGAACTGCAGCAAAAATAGGTTTGTTAAAGAACTATTTTTCAGAAAGTTCTTTGTGGACCCAACTGGTTCAGTGAAGAACCTTTTTTTTAATGCTTCTTTAGTAATTTTTCAGAATAAAAGGCTCTTGTTTTAATGTTTTAAATCAGATGATTGTGTGCAAGTTGAAAACCAACATGAACATGTTGTCGGCCAGTTCTCCACGTTCCTTGTTCCTTCACTGGGTTCCAGACGAGCTATTAAAAATGTCAGCTGTGACGCTGTGGCATTTCTCCCTGTTTTCTGATGGTTTATAGAGTGAGACATTAATCCATTCACTGAGGAAATAATCTGCACATTAATCCATTCACTGTGGAAATAATCTGCACATTAATCCACAAGGAAAAGAATTGTTAGCCTCTGCCGCCACCAAATAACTCCAATAAACATGAAGAACTTTTAGGACTTTAAAGCAGTGGTCTTCAAATGGGGGTACGTGCACCCCTAGAGGTACATTGAGGTACTGCAGGGGGTTCGTAAAACTGTTTTTTTTTTTTTTTCAGTCATGCATAATTCCTAAAAAATTACCCTATGCTATAATAAGTTCAATAAAACTGTGAATGTAATTTTTATAAACCACATTTTACATTCAGTATTCCAAATATCAGCATCTGGTTGTGGTTGTTGTTTCAGATGCTGATGGAGTTGGATTGGACGTCTTAATAAAGGCTTTTTTTTAAAACCTTTTTTTCCTGCACTGATCAGGGGGATCTTGGCTGGCAAACATATTTCAAAGGGGGAACATTATTGAAAAACGTTTGAGAACCGCTGCTTTAAAGAACCACAGAAAGTGTGTGAAGAACCATCCCCTAGACCAGGGGTGGGCAACCATGTGCCATGGAGGCTGAGAGGCTGCAGGTTTTCTTTCTAACCAAAAACTCCACCAGGTGATTTCACTGATCACCTCACCTTCAAGCAGAGAGCAGGGACTAATCAGTGAAATCAGCTGGTGGAGCCCAGCCCTGACCTAGACAAAGTCATGAATGCTCGGGGACTGAAGAGGATAAGAAATCCGCTTGCCTACTTTTCCTTCCTTCTCTTCCTTCTTCGCCTTCCTTCCCTCCCGGATCGGCTGTAATCAACGAGCGTCAGGCCGTGAAAAACAGCTGATAATCAATCGCTGATCAATCGCGGCAGCAGGAGGAGGGAGGGAAAACAAGATAAAGCATGAAATAGAAGAATATTCTCTGCTAATTTAGCTTTAGCTCTTTCCAGTGTATCTGACCCGTCCAGGCATCACACAGCAGCATGCCAGCTGGCTCATGGGCATGCAGCCTCTCTGTTTTATCATCTCTGGTCAAAGCCACTACATGAAGCCTTATTGGGGCTGACTTTGGCGGCCCCCTGTGGACACAAGTGGTAGTGTTTATCTGGAATGAAGACTGCATTTCCCATGAGCCCCACCGCCTCGAGTTATAAAGCTCTCAATCTGGGGCCAGATGTACACACTGTAAAAAAAAAAAAAAAAAAAAAAGAATTGTAGAAATTACAGTAAAAACTGTCAAATCATAAAAAACAAAACAAAACAAAACATTTTCTACAGTGAAGTTCAGGCAGGACTGAGAGTTGAAACTGTTTCCAAGTCTCTCACAAAACTGTGGTGCAAAAAAAAAAAAAAAAAGAAAAAAAAAACTAAAGGGAACATAACATTAAGTAAAACAAGTTTTCCTACACAATTATTCCCTCAAATGAACCTAACCTCCATAATAAGCAGCCAGTTTTCCTAAAAAAGCTATTTAACAATGAGAAAGACCCAATGTCTCTATTAATCCTTTGAAACCTAAAACAACCCCTCTTTATTCTTAAAAAAAAATCTTAAAATCACTACTTTGTCCTGTAACGTTAGCAGTGACTTTAAAAAATATAGTTTTCTATTTTTTAAATATTTCTACAGATTTTTTTTTTAATTTCTGAAAGATGTGTTTGTTCTTGCACGTTTTAATTTTAATTAATTTAATTGAATTTTAATTAATTTAATTTGTTTCTGACATTTTCATACATTTCAAATTTGATCTTTTTAGGTTCTTTTTTTTTAACAAAATAAATGGAATTTTGACGATTTTGAACTTTTTCTTTTAAATTTCATCTCAAACTGCACAGCACAGACAACAAGCCTTCACTCAGTAAGTACAGAGTGTATTTTCTGTCCTGCCCAGCTCGTTCAGAGGAGCATAACAAAGAAGGAGGCCCACACAGTAACACCTCAAAGAAATAAATGATTTATTAAAGGTACAATTAACACAAGTCAAAATATATATCAAGAGTGACTAAGGCACAGTGGAAACTAGGAAACCACAAAATAACCTCCAACCAGACCAAGGAGGGAAGAGAGCTCAGCAGTGCAGCACGATGACGCTGAGATGACGCTGAGATGACGCTGGTACAGGCAGGGTTGAAAAGGTTAAGCTAGCTTTGATTTCATTTTGTCTGTTCATTTTTTTTTTTTTTTTTTTTTTTTTTTTTTGCATTTGAGCATTTGCTGCAGTTTGTTCCCGCTGACGACGCAGCTTCCAGGCCACCGTACACACAGCTGGGCTCTAAAGTGCAGCTTTAAAGGTGCCAGATGTAGTTTTAAGAGATAGGCTACATTTCAAATTAAAGGAAGTAAAAAACATGCATTTATAGATTAATATACGTGTGTGTGTGTGTGTGTGTGGTTTTGGGGTGACGTGTCGAGTGTTTGGATGAGTGTGTGTTGGGTCTGGCTGAGCGTCAGGAACACAGCGAGAGCACAGACTGCAGGTGGAGGATGACAGGTGCTGAGACCACAGGAGGCAAAAATAAACCTGGCAACCGGGAGGAGAGAGAGAGAGAGAGAGAGAGGGGAAGGGAGAGGGAGAGAGAGGGAGAGAGAGTGGAGGGGGAGGAGAAAGGAAAAGAGGGTGGGGGGATAGGAGAGTGAAGAGAATGATGAGAGAGGGAAAGGGAGAGAGAGGAGGAGGGAGGAAGGGGGGAGGAGGACACAGGAAAAGGGAAGAGAGAGGAGGAAGAGAGGGGGAGGAGGCGGAGGAAGAGAGAAAAATAGAGTGGATGGGGGGAGGAGACAGAGAGGTGGAGGAGAGATACTCCTCAGTTTGTTTGTCAGCTCTCTGGACGTGATGTGACGTTAAGTTCTCTAACACAACTTTGCACTGATTTCTTGTGTTTGCCAGTGTGTACAAGTACTGACACACACACCAGTAGATGTGGTTTTTGATTTTGTTTGTTAGATAGATAGATAGATAGATAGATAGATAGATAGATAGATAGATAGATTTACTTTATTGATCCCAAACTGGGAAATTCCCACGCTACAGCAGCATCAATAGAAACGTAAAATAAAATTAAGAATAAGTATATACAATAAAGACTAAATACAGTAGTGGAAAAAAGTTTTGGGGCAGCCCCTGCATTTGTGAAATATTGCATTAACAAATCACTCTTAGGTCTTCAAGTGTGATTTCTTTTAGTCCAGTCACAGCCAAAATACTAAATAAACCCTAAAAAAGTCATTAAAAACTTCAAATTGATTGGTTCCATAAAAATACAGAAGAAATTTCTTCTTCCATCCTTCCCGGCCATTTTCGGTCACTACTTGCAAACTACCTTGCTCATGCAATTGTTTTTAATGTTTCATTTTAAATATTTTAACACTGAATGTATCTGATTGTGTATTTTCATGTTGTATTGTGTATATATCGTATATTGACCTCAACATCATTGTAAATGAGGGAAACCTCAATGATCTTCGAGGCTTTAAATAAAGGTTTGATTGATTGATTGATTGAAATTCTGAGTATTGGGTCATTTTGGTACCAGTGATGAAGGTCGTTCTTTTTATTAAAAGACCCATTTTGTGTTGCCAAGCTTGGTGTCTATATAAAGCAGCACATCTGAAAGTTCTTCAGACACAAAAATGGCTAAAACAAGGAACCTAACGCAGGAAACACGCCTGAAGATAAAGATTACACTGTCAAGAATTTAGTTTTGTTAGTTTTTCTTGTAAACAATAAACAAAAATATAATTTGTATTTGTTTGTATCTGTCTAATGCAGCCACACCTTTTGAAACACAAAAAAGATTTTTCCACAAATATTTCATGATAATATTTGAGATTGTGAGATTGTGTAAAATTTTAAGGGTGTCCGAAAACGTTTTTCCACCACTGTATATACAATAAAGACAATAAAGACTAAGTATATAAAATAAAGACTAACCTCAGAATATGAGATGTGAAATGTGAAATATACAGATGGCATGGCACAGAGTTAGCCTGAAACCATGAAACCAAGAAACCAAGTGGCAGAACCCGACGCCCCGTACTGGGATTCAGGAACTGTCCGACTTGATTCAGCCCCGTATGGAATCACCACTTCCCCTCCAGCCAGTATGAAAAACAGTATTAATGTCTATGAACCTAGGATGTAATATATAGATAATAAATAAACAGTTAAGGTATAAATAAAGAGTTAACGTTAAACAGTTAAAGTGCTGAGTAAATGGAAATACAAACACCTGCTTGTCATGACAATAAAAGTCTTTTGAATATTGATTTTAGAGAGAGAGAGAGAGAGAGAGAGACAGGAGGAGGAGGAGTGTGGCAGTTTGTCCAATCAGCAGGATGAAGAGGGAGAGATAGAAAAACACGTGAGAGACTTGGTGTTATGATTTGTTCCGGTTATTAATGTTATTAAGATGAATCTGAACTGAACTGACTCATGTGAGTGTCTTCTTCCTGTGTGTGTGTGTGTGTGTGTGTGTGTGTGTGTGTGTGTGTGTGCGTGTGTGTGTGTGTGTGTGTGTGTGTGTGTGTGTGTGTGTTAATGCCATGCTGGGTGTGGGTCTCAGTCATTTTCATGCAGGGTTATGTGAGGACAACAAGGACCTGCTGATGTCATTCAGCCTGCTGGGACAATCTGAATATTACAGCTGTCAACATACCACACACACACACACACACACACACACACACACACACACACACACACACCTTCAATAAACAGGATGGATTCCACCTGGTGACACTGAGCTCAGCCGCCTCTGATTGGTGGCTTTTGGTGGCACATTTGTTTTACTGTGTGTGTGTGTGTGTGTGTGTGTGACTCTCACTCCTCAGATCTGACACAGAGACACTGAGGAGTCATATGACCTAACCCTAAAGCCCGGGTACAGAGGTTCAGTGAAGGAGCTGCTGAAGGTGTGGATGTGGATCAGTGAGTCAGAGGAGACGCTGTAGAAGGACAGAGAGCCAGCAGGCCAGTCCAGATACACTGCCACTCTGTGAGAGGAGGGGGAGGGGGGGGGGGGGGGGGGGGGGGGGGGGGGCAGGGATGACTGTTAATCTGCTGTTGTGCCTGACGGAGAAACCACCAGAACTAAAGCAGTCCAGACTCCAGGAATTTTCGTTCCATCCAAACCCACGGTCTTTACTGCCTCCTCTCCTGCTGATTCCTCTGTAAGTCACTCCTATAGAAACGTTTCCTTCCCACTCGACCTCCCAGTAGCAGCGACCAGTCAGACCATCACTACACAGGATCTGTGGCCAGGAGTCAAACCTCTCTGGGTGATCAGGATATGGCTGCTCCTGTCTACCCCACAACCTGATCTCACAGAAATCCGTGAAATGAGCACAACCTCTTAACAACGCATTGCGTGCTCCTGGCACATAACCTGTTATAATTATGTGTGGCCACCACAGAAACAGCGTCCACTGAAAGTCAATTAGGATCCGTGTCGTATGGCCACCACGCAAACGCTGTCCACTGAAAGTCAATTTCATGTGGGTGTAGTTCATAGATCCCGGAAGTGCAAATTTAATCAAAATAAAATAATAAAATAAAAAATAAAAAATCGCCAGTTTTCTAGACTAGGCCTACCGTATTGACCCGCATAAAAGACGACCCTGATTTTAAGATGACCCCTCTTTTTCAAGACCATTTTTGGAAAATAGGCTACTTTTTATATGGACAAAATCTTGTTTGAATAAAAAAGCCACCGGCCTGCATCAGGCGGGTCGGCCGCGGCACCGGCTGGTACCGCGCCCACCCGGTCAGGTCTGCGGGATCTGACAGGTGAGTGGTCAGTGCCGCGGTCGGCCCGCCTGGTGCCATGGCCGGTACGAGTAGTATGTAACATGGAAGGGCGCAAGCCAGTAATTTCGCCTGGGGCGGCACATAGGCAGAACCGCCACTGTATAGTTTATAATGTCATCATTTTCATATTTTTCTAGTCCACAAAAATCACATTTTAAGCCATTTTGAAATCAATGAACGAAATTTTATTTTAATCTGAAAAACACCGGCGTTACCAAGGCAACGCGCTTCATGCTACCTGGTGACTCCCGGCTTCTCGGCTTCAAAGACGTCACGCCGTGGGTGGTGGTTCATAGATCCCGGAAGTGCAAATTTAATCGGTATTCTGAAAAAAAGGTCTGATTATTAGCCATAACGTTGTAACCACCCAAGGCAGACTTACCACGAGCTATGAGGATGTGTAACGATGGCATGTGTCCACAAGTCCCGTATAATATCAACTTTATTTTAAGAAAACACGTTTTATTTGCGATATCATATCACGGAGAAGCACTAGGCCTACATTACCCACAATCCTAGTGTTTATCAGCGACGTGTCTGAATTGACAGCTTTCATCAATAAAGTCAATAAAATCTAATAAAGTGCATGAAAGTTGATAATGTGCTGATATGTTACGCCATTGAACACAACCCTTTCAGTCAGCGAAACAGAGCGGGTCGACAAACCGTGGAAACACGTCAAAAATAGCACTAACGATTTATATAGTCTATAGATATATATATATTTTTTCATAACACATCTTTACTCGTGGCATAAACATAGGCTACATGTTAAGGTTATGCTTTTGCTGTTGAAAAACTACCGTATGTATGGTTTTTAAACCTAAATTCACAATGTTTATCCTAACCCGGAAGAGAGGTACCAGAACTACAATTCGTGCAGAGTTGCAACACACAGAGCAGTCCTGCGCCATAGCTTTTGTAGTTCTAAGATGTTATGTCTATTATGTGATGTTGTGATCACTAATTTTGCAATCTTAATCAAAGTTTTTGGGTGTGGGAAGAACGCCTGAATGGTCAGATTTTAATTTTTTTTTTCTTAAGATAGTGAAATCATGTTTTTTCCATGTTTTGACACTAGTCGGTGGCGCCCCCTATTGGTTTGCCATCGGACATGATAGTAGAGGTCAAGAGCTTTCCAAAAATGTTGACCCCATGTCTCTACCATATTTTGTTGCTGCACTGTAAGCCTTTAAAAGTGTCTCAGGTGCAAGGTTCAAAGGGCACTTGTGGGGAGCAGGAACTGCCCACTGGTCTCACACTGAGATATGTTACTCCATAGGTCAAGACCTTTCAAACGATGTCTTCATTGTTGTTCTGTGACAAAGTTTGATTTTCATTGTGCTCCAAGCCAAGGCTGTCTCAGGTGTACATCTGCAGACCTCTTTTAGGGCCAAGCTTGATAAAATCAGTCAAACTTCTTTAAGGGGGTATGTAATGGCCAAATTTATTTAGAATATTGATGTTAGTCATATACACAGTCATACTTTTCAATTTGGACCATTTCAAAGCTTTTTTTCCCCATAAAATACTCAATGTTTCATATTTCAGATTTTCCCATTAACTTAATATGGCCACCTGAGACACTTTTAAAGGCTTACAGTGCAGCAACAAAAAATGGCACAGACATGGGGTCAACATTTTTGGAAAGCTCTTGACCTCTACTATCATGTCCGATGGCAAACCAATAGGGGGCGCCACCGACTAGTGTCAAAACATGGAAAAAACATGATTTCACTATCTTAAGAAAAAAAAAATTAAAATCTGACCATTCAGGCGTTCTTCCCACACCCAAAAACTTTGATTAAGATTGCAAAATTAGTGATCACCACTTCATATAATAGACATAACATGTTAGAACTACAAAAGCTATGGCGCAGGACTGCTCTGTGTGTTGCAACTCTGCACGAATTGTAGTTCTGGTACCCCTCTTCCGGGTTAGGATAAACATTGTGAATTTAGGTTTAAAAACCATACATACGGTAGTTTTTCAACAGCAAAAGCATAACCTTAACATGTAGCCTATGTTTATACCACGAGTAAAGATGTGTTATGAAAAAAAAATATATAGGCCTATATAGACTATATAAATCTTTAGTGCTATTTTTGACGTGTTTCGACGGGTTTTCCACCCGCTCTGTTTCGCTGACTGAAAGGGTTGTGTTCAATGGCGTAACATATCAGCATATTATCAACTTTCATGCACTTTATTAGATTTTATTGACTTTATTGATGAAAGCTGTCAATTCAGACACGTCGCTGATAAACACTAGGATTATGGGTAATGTAGTGCTTCTCCGTGATATGATATCGCAAATAAAACGTGTTTTCTTGAAATAAAGTTGATATTATACGGGACTTGTGGACACATGCCATCGTTACACATCCTCATAGCTCGTGGTAAGTCTGCCTTGGGTGGTTACAACGTTATGGCTAATAATCAGACCTTTTTTTTCAGAATACCGATTAAATTTGCACTTCCGGGATCTATGAACCACCACCCACGGCGTGACGTCTTTGAAGCCGAGAAGCCGGGAGTCACCAGGTAGCATGAAGCGCGTTGCCTTGGTAACGCCGGTGTTTTTCAGATTAAAATAAAATTTCGTTCATTGATTTCAAAATGGCTTAAAATGTGATTTTTTGTGGACTAGAAAAATATGAAAATGATGACATTATAAACTATACAGTGGCGGTTCTGCCTATGTGCCGCCCCAGGCGAAATTACTGGCTGCGCCCTTCCATGTTACATACTACTCGTACGGCCATGGCACCAGGCGGGCGACCGCGGCACTGACCACTCACCTGTCAGATCCCGCAGACCTGACCGGGTGGGCGCGGTATCAGCCGGTGCCGCGGCCGACCCGCCTGATGCAGGCCGGTGGCTTTTTTTTTTTTTTTTTTTTTTAAATGGTCTTGAAAAAGAGGGGTCATCTCAAAATCAGGGTCGTCTTTTATGCGGGTCAATACGGTAGGCCTAGTCTAGAAAACTGGCGATTTTTTATTTTTTATTTTATTATTTTATTTTGATTAAATTTGCACTTCCGGGATCTATGAACTACCACCCACATGAAATTGACTTTCAGCGGACAGCGTTTGCGTGGTGGCCATACGACACGGATCCTAATTGACTTTCAGTGGACGCTGTTTCTGTGGTGGCCACACATAATTATAACAGGTTATGTGCCAGGAGCACGCAATGCGTTGTTAAGAGGTTGTGCTCATTTCACGGATTTCTGTGAGATCAGGTTGAAACAGAAACGGGCGTCCAGAAGCCTCAGACTAGTCAAAGCTCCTCAAAGTGTGGAGGAACCATTCCTTTGTCTGCCAGGAAACATGGACTGAACTTTTGCTTTGGCCTGTTGAGCTTCTTCTCATCTTTGCTGAACACAGATTTCATCTGTTTTTACTTTTCATTTGTAAAATGTTCAGCCTCCTTTTCCTGCTCTGAAAAACTGACATGAGCAGAAAACAACAACAACAACAACAACAACAACAACAACAACAACAACAACACAACACAACAGGTTCCCTCTCCTTCCCTCTCCATCCCGCAGGAAATGTGAATTTCCTGTGGGATGAATAAAGTATCTACCTACCTACCTACCTTCCTCTCTCCTCTCTGTGACGGATCTGAAATGCAGAAGTGGCAGGAAACACAGCGAGTTCACCACTGAAGTTAAATGGGTAACAAACTGATTTGTGTAAAACGAAGCTGAATATCAAACAGCACTGCGTAGGACAGGGCTTAGATACTTTTATTTTGAAGAGGCTACAGCGTATGAGGTGTGTGCTTTTATTTTGAAGACGCTGCAGCGTAGCAGACCCCAGTGTCAGTCAGTCCAGCCAAATGGAGACAGCCCCCTGCTGGCCAGATGTTAGAACTACAAGCCATAACCTGAAGGGGATTCTTCAACAGTTCAGCTGCGCCCTTTCATGGAATGGAATTCTCTATTGAACTGAACAGCAACAGCGCCCTCTGCTGACAGAGAGGCAGCACTGCAGAAAAACACCGATAATAATTCACCGTGAGATTAAATTAACAAAAATGTGTGATTCTTCTTAATGTCAACATTTACTTGACATCCATGTTGGTCTGGTCTGAGGTCACAGGTGTCAGTCAGGTGTGGTAAAGTATGGCAGCTGCCACTTATTGGAATCAGGTTTAGACTCACAATCTGCTCTCATATGAGAGGAAAACAGACCTCTGATTGCTTCAGAGGGAAAGAAACTAATATCTGTCATTTTTCATGAAAATGTATTTTGGAACCATCATGAAACTATGAAAATAACATCAAATAAATCAAATCAAATCAACTTTATTGTCATTTTGCCAGACATACACAAATACGACGACGTTTGCAGGGATCCCTACACCAAAACCAGCCTCCTACCAAACATAAATCAAAGACAGCAGCATATGTATCCAATATGTGTTTCTGTCAGGGTGTGAAGCTCTGGAAGTCACTCCAGCGGCTCTGCAGCTGGATCAAAGCCCATTTGAGGGTCTGGAGCAGAAGTTTGGAGGTGTGCAAGTTGCTGTTTGTGGACTTTGCTCATGGTTCTCCAGTGGATCGGATATGATCGCTGGCATGAGCGTGCAGAGAGCCTCTTGAGCCAAAAAGTCTTGATATGAAAAGTGGAACTTTTTAATGCAGCAGAGCGGACGTTTTGTTGGAGAAGTCAGGGAGACAAACTCTCTTGTTCCTTCTAAATCCAAACCTTCTTTTCTCTGAGCTCTGGATAATATCATTCTAATTCAAGCCCTCACTCATCTGCTCAGCCACGCCTCCCATCCAGTTTGTCCGTCACAATCAACTTTATTTGATCAGTTTTGGCAACATAACTGTGGCATTTTTCTTTTTTCAAATTTCTCTTTTTCGTCGTTCAGCAGCTTCTTTCAGCTTAATTGGCCAATTCATTCATATGAGAGACACGTCAATCATCTTCACCTTCCTCTGCACAAACTGAAAGCCGGCCAGTGCTCCCTCACATGTGGTGGTGTGCAGATATGGAAAGCCAAAGGACAAATCGTCAAGAGCTTGTTGTCTTAAGGAGATTTTAAAAGGAAATCATCATCACATTTCATTCATTGTGTCAAATTATTCCTTGATATGTATTTATGCTGTTCATGTGTTTCTTTGCTTTTCATTGGATCGTCGTCTGTCTGGTTGGTTTTTCTACTCATTTTGTGTGCAGTGTTGATTTTTTGGTTGTATTTTCCTAAATTATGTCAGCTTAGTTTGTTGGGTAAGTTGATGGGAAGTCTGTTTCATAGGTCTGTTGCATGTGTCATAAGACATCTTTTTCCCCCATGCAATCTTGTGCAAATAAAATAAATGAATAAAAAATAAGTAGAGCTGAAAAGTGAAGCCACACCTGGTGGTAAGGTACATTTAATACTCTGCATCTTTCAAATGTTAGCATTTACATAAGCATCATCCAAAATCCCACTGTCTGATGTTGGTGATGATCTGGTCTCGTCTGCAGTCAAAGTCATATACAGTGATGCTTTTTTGAAGTGTTTTCACATGTAACACAGAGTCACGCTGCAAATCTTCCATCCTGCATCACTTCTACAGTTTTAGCACTAAATGCTGCAACTTCCTCACTAACTGTTGCACGTGGGTCATGTGCACACAACTTCCTCATGATATGGTTCGTTCCCAGGCCGTATTTTGCAGCCTTTTATAATTTTAAAGATGACAGAATTGAACCCCGGTCCTCCCGTGGGGGGCAGGGCGGTGGCTCACTGATGCAGGATGGAGGACTTTCATCGCGGCCTCTGTAGTCAGAAAATGCAACAGAGAAGAAAATACAATTCAAAAGCATATCAGGAGTGATGATCGGCGGCCTGACCGTCAGACTGAAGCCCCGCACGTTTCTAACATTCAGAGAGCTGTGAGTGTGTTGGACAAGCCGTGATGTCACCACCCAAACTGCCTTCACACTGTGAGCAGCACCGGAGACAAGTCAGCATCACACCAGCCGCTGTACGCTGAAAGAAAAGCCCACTCGGCTTTAAGGCTCGGGTAATGGTTGGCTGAGGGATTATGTCAACATTACTCTAGGTATTAGGCAACGGGCCTGCAGGTTTTCTCCCCAATAACAGAGCTTGTGGGCGCATCTAACTCAGAGTGCTGATGGGGTTCATAACAACGCCAACAAGCCTGACAGACCAGCTCATATTTTCACTGCCACTGTCCTTCAACTGCCAGTCAGATTTCTGGACGGCCTTGCTCAGTTACACGTGTGATTTAGTTCAGCAAGCAACAGCTGGAAATGGAGAAGTTGATTACGACATTCAACACTTCCACACTTGTTGTTGGACTCCCACTAGTGGAGGGGAAGGCCTTGAAGGTCTCACCGTTACTTACTGACTGGAGACCCCTGGTGGTGATGACTAAACACTGCAGGGACAGAACTAGAATGTTTGTTTTACAACATGTAGATCCGACCGAGCAATCGGATTGGTCAATCAGACGTTTAGAATGTGCTCAAATGAGCATGACAGCACGGCTAGCCGTGCTCAAATGACAAAAACCTCATCACTGAAAATATTACGCCGCCTATATCTTATTGCCAGAATCTGTGTGGTTTCCATGGCAACAAGATACGTTTCACTAAAACCAGCATCAAAAGCCGCTGTCAGCTTTGTTCACCTGCATAATGGACCATTTTGTTGTCAAGTTTGATTTATTTGGTGACCTAAGTTTGGATGAATGGCTGAACGAGGAAGACAAGACAGAAGAGAAAAAGGAGAGATACGCAAGAGTGACGAGTGAAGAGCTGGATCAGCTGGAGAGGTCAGGAAATGAAGCCGGTACGGCCCGGTCAACATCTTGGGCCGTCAAATGTCTACAAGACTACCTGACAAACACCGAGCAAACAGCTGATTTTTTTTTTTTTTTTCAACTCTAAGTAAAGAAGAGCTAAACAAGATCCTCCATGAATTTTATGGAGTTGTAAGGAACAGCCAGGGACGGCATTACTCAACCGGCAGCTATGTCAGTTTAAGAGCCCGGATTAACTGTTTTATTAATGACCCACCTCTTAGTCAGGCATGGTGTCTCATGCAAGATAATAAGTTTACGACTTCAAACAACATCTTTAGTGGACTCATAAGGTCTCTTAGGAGAGCCGGTGGTGGCAAGACTCATCACCATCTCGCAATAACCGAGAAGGATCTTAAACTACTGAGGGACTGCTCTGCCATGAACCCGAAAACACCGCAGGGGCTGGTCAATAAAGTGTGGTTCGACATCCAGCTTCACTTTGGGAGGAGAGGAAAGGAGGGACTGACACCTCAATCATTCATCATCAAACGAGATTCAACAGGTGGGCTAATCAAACAGCAACATTAAAGCGTTAAAATTAAATGTTTAAAAAAAAAAAATCGTTGTCAAACTTCACTAATGATTTCGGTTTTATTTTGAATTTCAGGAGCCAAATATGTGACTCTCGCCTTCAACACGGAAACAAAGAATCACAAAAGCCATCAGGAAAGGGATCGCCAGAGCATAAGAGGAGCTATGTTTGAGGAGCTGGGGGGTGAGTTGTGTCCAGTCTCATTTTTGAAAAATATCTGTCTAAATTGACTGAAGAGGCAAAAGTTTTTTACCATCATCCAAGGAGAGCTGCAAACTTTGAGGATGAGGTGTGGTACTCTTTGGAGCCGAACAGTGTTAACTGCCTCGGCTCAATGCTTTCTTGCATTTGTAAGTAGGCTGGCACGTCAGTCATTTATACAAATCACTGCATAAGAAGTACCACAATCCAAAAACTGGCTGATGCAGGACTTGAAGCAAGAGAGATTATGTCAGTCAGCGACCACAAGTCTGAGAGCTCGCTGCACAGCTACTGGGGTCTTTCCCTGACCAGCAGCACTACAGACAGTAACTGCTAAGGCAAATTCAGCACCATGGACAGTACCTGCCGAAGCAGATTCAGCACCACGGACAGTACGTGTTGAGGCAGAGTCAGCACCACGGACAGTACCTGTTGAGGCAGAGTCAGCACCACGGACAGTACCTGTTGAGGCAGAGTCAGCACCACGGACAGTAATTGCTAAGGCAGATTCAGCACCACGGACAGTAACTGCTAAGGCAGATTCAGCACCATGGACAGTACCTGTTCAGGCAGAGTCAGCACCACGGACAGTACCTGTTGAGGCAGAGTCAGCACCACGGACAGTAATTGCTAAGGCAGATTCAGCACCATGGACAGTACCTGTTGATGCAGAGTCAGCACCACGGACAGTAACTGCTAAGGCAGATTCAGCACCATGGACAGTACCTGTTGATGCAGAGTCAGCACCACGGACAGTAATTGCTAAGGCAGATTCAGCACCACGGACAGTAACTGCTAAGGCAGATTCAGCACCATGGACAGCACCCACGGAGGCAGATTCAGCACCACGGACAGTACCTTTATGATTTTCCACAGAGTGGGACATTTCACAAAAAAACACAACAAAACTGTGACCTCTGGAGCGCTCACAAGCAATGTCTCTGTGGGGTTTTAGTCTTCAGGCAGTGCTGGTGCCTGAACAGAACTTTCCTGAACTGTTGCCATGGCAATGGAAATCAAAAAGGGTTGTGGGCAAAGAGCAGCTTGTGCCTATTGCAAATACTGAGAGAATCTGTCAAAAATTACAGCCTCAGCAGGTTCCCATGAAAATCTCTACAGACCTGGGAGGTTCATGACCGCAAATCTGTAGTCGCCATTGTGTAGAACCAACTTTCTGGAGCCCCCTAGTGGTGACAATATTTCTCTGGACGGTGTCCAGCAAGCACTGGCCTGGCTGTGCTTGTGTTTTAATGATGGCAGGAATAAACGCCTGAAAAACGGATGGGTGTGGCCACTCTCTCTCCTATCACCTCACAAGCACTTCCTCGCTGCATCTGATTGGACGAACACTTCACTGGTGGCCCATCCTCTCCTGGGTTTCAAACCGGACCAACATGGCGGCTCTTTTGGAAACTTTCTGTGTGATGTGTTTGTGAAATGTTTGAGGTGAGAAAAAAAGCCTGCAGCTGCTGAATCTGTCTGCATGTCAGATCCATGATGCTTCATCTGAAAGTTTCCCAGGAGTTTTCCAGTGGCAGACATCAATCCTCATTGATGTCGAGATCTAACCATTCATTTAGTATTTATTTTGAGTTTGATTTTACTCTGTGTGTGTGTGTGTGACTCTCACTCCTCAGATCTGACACAGAGACACTGAGGAGTCATGAGACCTAAACCCAAACCCCGGGTACAGAGGCTGAGTGAAGGTGCTGCTGAAGGTGTGGAGGTGGATCAGTGTGTCAGAGGAGACACTGTAGAAGGACAGAGAGCCAGCAGGCCAGTCCAGATACACTGCCACTCTGTTAGAGGAGGTGGGGATATGGATGTCTGTCTCTCTGTTGTTGTGACAGGCAGAGAAAGCAACACCAGAACCATGGCAGTACAGACTCCAGCAGTTTTTGTTCCATCCAAGTTCACTGTCTTCACTGTTTCCTCTCCTACTGATTCCTCTGTAAGTCACTGCAACATTAACCCATCCTTTCCTCTCAACCTCCCAGTAGCAGCGACCAGTCAGACCATCACTACACAGGATCTGTTTCCAGTGGTCAAACCTCTCGGGGTGATCAGGATATGGCTGCTTCTGTCTTACTGCTGCCACCTTCCTGTTGTCCTCAGACAGGACGAGGTGTCTGTTTGCTGTGTTTGTGTCCAGTTTGAGTTTACAGGAATCTGACGGAGAGAACAAGACACAGACTATTTGTTAAAGGTTTAGACAGTGGGGTGAACTGTTAAAACTGTACAAAATTGTCAAGGCCTTTGGTGAGTGTGTTCACTGTTTGGAGAGTCAAGCTGCAGTCAGTGATCCTCTCTCACATTAGCTGTGCTTTAACAAGCTGCTCACAGGCTGATTCCACAGCACTGAAGCCACTACAGATATTGGAGAAACAAACACTTGAGACTCTTGATAAGAGGCCGCATCACTTCCACCAGCGCCCACTTTGAAGGAAATAGAAGTTCCTGAGCTGGGAAAACCTGCTCAGGTATGCAGATGTGTGTGTGACTGACAGAGTTGTCCATGGTGTGGCTCCTCCCCTCTCAGCCTTTGTTAGCAGGAGGTCAGAGTCCCATGGCAGCACTAGAGGAGTCACTGCAGGGGACTGCATCATCCCACTGAGGAAAAGAGCCTTTAGTCAGTCCGAGCTCCACAGGAGAGAAACTCTGTTCCAACACACATCACACCTGAATACAGATATATCACACACCTGAACACACACAAGTAATTTAGTTCCCATTTAAAACAGAGGCTCATTAGTAATCAAAGGAGCAAAGGATGCTGAGGTACACAACCAAAGATGTGTCCCAAAGCTGAGCCTAATGATAAGGCCCTGTCTGGGTCAACTTCCACCCCATGAACACCAAAGAACAGGAAGTAAATGTAATGCTGAAAGGTAGTCCCATAATTATTTTGTGGTTTGTTTATTACCTTCACCTTGTTTCTTCTTAATTTTAGGGAGTTGGCATAACATCTGGCCAGGGACTGGAGATGAAAACTAGCCATGTGGCTAATTCTGGTGCACTAACAGTAATGTTGATTACTGTGCACTTTCATTGTTCAATAACATAAAAAATTAAATAGCATAATATAAATCCACACTTACACTTCCTCAGTCCTGGTTTCAGCCACTGCTCTCCACCATGGTCCACCCTGGAGGAGGAAACAGAGTCAGAGCAGCAGATTCTCTTTGAGGATGGAAACATGGGCAGTAAATAACCTTCCCTATGAAGGATTTAGCAGACCACGTCACTCATATCCACCATTCAACATGAAACAATACTCCTCAGGCCTCTATTAGACATTGTGTGTGTCTCTCCATTATGGGTGTGAATCTTTCACTATCTCATGATTCAATTTGATTCGATTTCGTTTTTCCGAGCCACGATTCCATTCAAAATCGATTTTCGATTCAAAGCGATTTTCAATTCAAAATCTATTCTCGTTTCAAAATGATTCAAAACAATTCTCGGTTCTCAATTCAAACTATTCTCAAATCAACTCAATTTCTGCTTCAGTCTAGGTGTGCAAGGGATCCTCATGATCTGCTCTAGTCTGCTTTGAAAGACAGAATGACAAGTAGTGACATTACAGTGTCCTTTTCAGTGCCCTTTATTAACTTTTCAACATTTATCGGTGTTTAGATTCAAGGAATAACATGATATAACAGAAGTTAAATTGCTTCTTATAAATAGAAATAGTGCACTTCAAACACCTGCCTTTGTATTTCTCAGGAAAGTGTATTTTCCAAAAGTAGTGTGTGGACCACAAAAGAAAATCATAAGCTAATCTTCAAGAATAACAAGTTATGACAAAAATAAAAGTGCTTCTTTTTAAATGAAAAATTGTACCCGTAAGCTAGCTGCCACTAACATTATCATGAAAGTGCATATTCCAACAATAGAACTGTCCATAACTGTGCAACTGTATGATTTTCAACACATCATGAAAGAAAACTTAACATAACTCTGTAAGGTTACTGTCCATTTACAGATGCAACATCCAGGTTCTTTTGTAGGAATAGAAGCTGATCTACGTGTGCTGGAGTAAGACTGCTTCGCTGTGCTGTCACTACATCCCCAGCAGTAGAGAATACTCTCTCAGCTGCAACACTAGTTCCAGGGATACACAAGTATCGTTTATCCAGTCTGGCCAAGAGAGAGAAAGCTGTCTCATGGGCCCTGCACCAGCTCAGGGGATCCTCTGACAGAGACAGTGGAGGGGCTTCCAGATATTTCCTCAGCTCCTCCTCAGCTCTGGTGCTGGCAGATTTATAGACACGACTGACCTCAGTAAAAGTCTTGCCCAACAGAGAAACTAGTGCAGAAGACCCTCTTTTAGGAGCAGGGCCTTCTTCTGGGTCTGACTTTGGCATCTCAGAGTTGTCCTTAACCACCTCTGGGTTCACTTGATGCTACAGGAAAAAAGTCAGCGGTCATATCAGTCATCCTGTACAATATAATCAGACCAGTCCCCCATTTGAAGATAAAATAAATAAAAAAAAATGCACACACCCATACAAAATGAGATGTCATCATCATAAATCATATGGACAATAAACTGGACAACATATGCCTAAGGATGTCTACCCAGCATGATGTGAGTGACTGCTGTATTTTTGTTTTCACTGAAACATGGCTCAACAACAACACTCCGGATGGCACCGTTCAACTCGAGCGGCTAACGTGTTACCGCGCAGACAGAGCCCTTACTGAAGGACGAAAATCCAGAGGTGGCAGGGTATGTGTTTACATTAACAATGGCTAGTGTTGTGATGCTGTGGTGGTTTGTAAACACTGTTCATCACGTGTGGAGTTCATGATTATCAAATGTCGGCCTTTCTATCTGCCGAGGGAATTTACTGTGATCCTGCTAGTCGCTGTTTATATGCCTCCCACTATCAACAACACAGTTAGAGAGGAGGCTCTGAGCGAACTCTACTAGGCCATCAGCAAGGAACAGACAGCTCATCCTGACGGTTTTATGATTGTTACTGGGGACTTCACCCATGCAGATCTCAAGTCTGTCCTCCCGAAAGTTCATCAGCATGTGGACTTTCCTACAAGAGGAAATCTCACTGTTATGCTAAGACCAGCATACAGTCTTCTTCAGCGAATAGTGAACACAGCTGGAAAGGTCACTGGTGTCTCACTCCTCTCCCTTCTGGACATCTACAACACCCACCTCAACCGAATAGCACTCAGCACACACACACACCCACAAACACACACATGCTGTCTGAGACCTTGGAAAGTGTGAAGTTCCCCACCCACAAAAGGCACCAGCCACTATAAACAACCACTAAATACGACCAGTACTACCTCAACACACGATCACTGTGGAATGCTAATTGTTGTTTTGTTTTTGTGTTTTGTTGCATCCTATTGTTTAATATTGTTTTCACATTGCTTCTTATTTTATCTCAAGTGTTGCAGCCTCTGCAACTACGTTGGAATGGATTTCTAGCTGGTCTTCCTTAGCAAGGAAAGGGGCTGCTGCTCAAGAAATTGCTCAATCATGTCCAGTGTGCTATTCCATCTTGTAGCGACATCACTTTTCAGTTTGTGCGGTGGCAACTGTATTGCCATTTTGATTTTGATTTGCGATGGTGCTTTGGTGGAAAAAACCTGTGATTTGCCTGATCCTCCCAAGCAATCGTGACAACGTGCTTAGCTTCAGAGCTCGTTGGGCAGTCAGATTCCATTCATCAGCAATGGAGTTAAACATAGCATTCACATTCACGGCGGTGTGGCTTTCATGCATCACACGAGTTTGCAAAACATGGGATTCGAGCTGCCAGGCATCAGTGATGAAATGCACGGTGAATGTCATGTAAGACTGGGTTGCTCTTGATGTCCACGCATCACAAATTAGTGCCAGCCTGGCCGTTTTGGTCAAGGTATCGGCGACTTTTGTTTTAATCTCTTCATAAAGCTGTGGTACCGCTTTCTCCGTAAAAAACTGACGCGATGGTAAGGAGTACTTTGCCTCAATTGTTTGCAACATAAATCTGAAGCCCTCGTTGTCGACCAAGCTATAAGGCCACAAGTCTTTTGCATTGAAGCAGGAGATAGACCTAGTTTTCTTTTTTGCCTGCTCAGAGTTGGCTGGGAGTTTTGTAAAGCTGTGTAATGTGCGTTGGTCTGCTGCCAGTGGCTTAATTGCCGGTAGCTCCACTTCTTTCAGCTCCGGATGATGTCGAGTGATGTGAGCCCAGGCATTTGTGGTGTTCCCAAAGTACTTCACTCTCATTTTGCAAACTCATGTCAAGCTCCTTCTTCCCGTCTAGTTTGTTAAAGCCAAAGTGAGTCCATATTTTTGCCTTCAAAGATGACGGGACAGGCTGAATCTCTTTCTCCTCCATGTTTGTTGTTTATCTTCATATGCTGATTGCGCACACCCCCCTCCATACGCGCTGCGTGGTGACGTCACTGACGCCCAAACAGGTTTATGGAAACGGAGGACGACAGCCAGTGGAGTTGTTTTTTACTTCTGTTATAAAATTGATATTTGGAAATTTTATATTGATTCTGAATCACAGTGAATGAAAATCGCAATTCATATGTGAATCGATTTTTTTCTTCACCTCTACTCTTCATACCTGAGAGCCTCCAGTCTCCAGGTTGGATCCTCCAGTCCAGCAGAGAGCAGCTTCACTCCTGAGTCTCCTGGATGATTGTAGCTCAGGTCCAGCTCTCTCAGATGGGAGGGGTTGGAGCTCAGAGCTGAGGCCAGAGAAGCACAGCCTTCCTGTGTGAGCAGACAGCCTGACAGCCTGCACACCATCACAAAAACAATCAGTCCACCACATCATCTGCTTTGTGTTTTCACAAAAACCTACACAGCTTAGGAATCTGTTCAGTGACATGAAGCTGCATGTAAATCAGGACTGAACTGGTCATGTGTTGAGCAGGTTGAAGAATCCTGACCTGAGAGCCTCCAGTCTGCAGTGTGGACTCTCCAGTCCAGCAGAGAGACGCTTCACTCCTGAATCCTGCAGATCGTTGTTACTCAGGTCCAGCTCTCTCAGACTAGAGGACTGGGAGCTGAGAACTGAGGCCAGAGCTGCACAGCTTCTCTCTGACAGATTACAGCCACTCAGCCTGAGGAGGAATTATAGATGGAAAAAAAAATTAAATGTGTTTCTCTTTTATAAAACCTCATGTTATGTGTTCAATATATCCAGTTATCTCTGAACCTACACAGATTTCTTGGAGGCTTTGACCACTGGCAGCAGCCTCATAAGAGCCTCCTCTGAAGCAGAGTATTTCTTCAGGTCAAACACGTAGAGATCTTCTGATGACAGTAAGATGAAGACCAGAGCCGACCACTGAGCAGGGGAGAGTTTTTCTCTGAAGAGACGTCCTGAACTCAGGTAGTGTTGGATCTCTTCCACTAGAGAATGGTCATTCAGCTCATTCAGACAGTGGAACAGGTTGATGCTTCTCTCTGGCGAGGGATTTTTCCTGATCTTCTTCTTGATGTACTGGACTGTTTCCTGATTGGTCTGTGAGCTACTTCCTGTCTGTGTCATCAGGCCTCGTAGGAGAGTCTGATTGGTCGGCAGTGAAAGACCCAGGAGGAAGCGCAGGAACAAGTCCAGGTGTCCATTTGGACTCTGTAAGGCCTTGTCCACAGCACTCTGGAGGAGTTTTAGTTCAGATTTCTTGTTGAATAGTACAGACCAGCACAAGGTTGATTGTTCTTCTGACAGCAGATTGACTCCAGAGTTGATGAATGTCACAAAGACATGAACAGCAGCCAGAAACTCCTGAAGGCTCAGATGGACGAAGCAGAAAACCTTGTCCTGGTAAAGCCCACACTTCTCTTTAAAGATCTGTGTCAACACTCCTGAGTACACTGAGGCTGCTCTGATATCAATGCCACACTCTGCCAGGTCTGCTTCATAGAAGATCAGGTTGCCTTTCTCCAGCTCCTCAAAAGCCAATTCTCCCAGAGACAGGATCATCTCTCTGGTCTCTGGAGTCCAGAGTGGATCTGTCTCAGCTCTCCCATGATATTTGACGTTCTGCACTTTAAACTGAACCACCAGGAAGTGGATGTACATCTCAGTCAGGGTCTTGGGCAGGTCTCCTCTCTCACTGGTTTTCAACACGTCCTCCAGAACTGTAGCAGTGATCCAGCAGAAGACTGGGATGTGGCACATGATGTGGAGGCTTCGTGACATCTTGATGTGGGAGATGATTCTACTGGCCTGCTCCTCATCTGTCAATCTCTTCCTGAAGTATTCCTCTTTCTGTAGGTTAGTGAAGCCTCTCACCTCCGTCACCATGTCAACACACTCAGGAGGGATCTGATTGGCCGCTGCGGGTCGTGTGGTTATCCAGAGGCGAGCAGAGGGAAGCAGCTTCCCCTTGATGAGGTTTGTCAGCAGAACGTCCACTGAGGTGGACTCTGTAACATCAGTCAGGATCTGGTTGTTGTTGAAGTCCAGAGGAAGTCGACACTCATCCAGACCGTCAAAGATCAACACAACCTGGAACTGCTCAAACCTGCTGATTCCTGCTTCTTTGGTCTCAGTGAAGAAGTGATGAAGAAGTTCCACCAAGCTCAACTTCTTCCCTCTCAGCAGATTCAGCTCTCTGAAAGTGAATGGAAATGTGAAGTGGACATGCTGGTTGGCTTTGTGTTCAGCCCAGTCCAGAGTGAACTTCTGTTTTAAGACTGTTTTCCCAATGCCAGCCACTCCCTTTGTCATCACTGTCCTGATTGGTCCACCTCTTCCAGGTGAAGGTTTAAAGATGTCTTCACATGTGATTGGTGTTTCTGGTCTGGCTGGTTTCCTGGATGATGTTTCAATCCATCTGACCTCATGTTCCTCATTGAGGTCTCCACTCCCTCCCTCTGTGATGTACAGCTCTGTGAAGATCTGATTCAGAAGTGTTGGGTTTGCTGCTTTAGCAATCCCCTCAAACACACACTCACACTTCTTCTTCAGGTTAGATCTGAGTTCACGTTGGCACGCTGCAGCGGCAGTTTCTGAATGAATAAACAACAAAAACATCAACAAATCCATGTTGTATAAAATATGAGAAATGTGAATATTTCCTGGTAAATGTATCTATTGGTCCTTTTCGACTGTAAGAACTTAGCGAGGTGTGCCGAGACCTGAAGACTATTTTACGGGTTCTGCCATCATTTCTATGGCAACAACATGGTTCCAGGTAAAAGTTCCCGGAAGCTGATTTGGGCCCTGCTCCAGGAAGTTTTAGGAGGAGCCAAAAAGGCTGTCTGTATTCATTGGTCAAGGTGTTGCCATGACAACACCTCTGTAAACATGAGCTATCAGAGGACAACACAAAGCAGCCGCCGACAAACAACAGATGGCAGAAACAAACGAAGAGCTGCACGTCCTGATCAGGATTTGGAGAGAATAAAGTTCACAGTTTAACAAACAACACAGCGCTGCCTCAGCTGGAGCGCCGCAGCTGTCCCAAGGAAGCCGGCGGGACGAGACGGGAAAACAGGAAGCTGCTTTTCACCGGCAGGAAGGAGGAGGACGAGCCGCCCCCTGCTGGCCAGGAGAAAAACTCTTGTGTAAAAAGTGTCAGAGGCTGAAATAATCTGTCATCAAGCAACAGCCTGACACATCACAACTGGTTTGATCTGACTGGCTGTTTGACTCGGCTCTTAATTGAAATTTTTCAGTGATGAGCAAAAGTTTGACTCGTCTGTTAGAAAGAAGGAAAAAAGTGAACTAATAAATTTCTCAGAGTTTAGGAGAGCTGGGTGTCAAGAGAACAGTCAAACAAAGAAATGAAACAAGACACCAGAAAGACTAAAACTAACATTTTTTGTTTAAATTTAAAATTAAATTTTTACTTTTTTTTTTTTTTTTTTTTTTTTTTTTTTTTTTACTTACTGCTCCACAGACGCTCAGCCAGCTCCTCCTGCTTCATCCTCCTCAGGAGGTGCAGTGTGATCTGCAGAAAAGCTTTTCTGCTGCTCCTCCTCTGCTCTTCCTCATCACCGTCCAGCACCTCCTCATCCTCCCTCTGCCTCTCTGAGCATTCTGGGTAATCTGGACTCAGAGACCTCTGCAGGTTTTTCAGCTCCTTCTTCACAAAGGTGTTGATGTTCTCCTCCAGCAGCTGGAGCAGAAAAATAACAGAATTAGACTTCCATATTAAAATCTGGACACAAAACACAAAATCAAATCCAGGTCAAAGAGGCTGAAAGATACAGAGAGCAGCACGGAGACGATTCTGAGCAGAATGGTTGTTGTTCAGTTGGTGTGTTGTTGTACATTTACACACCATAAATATGGAGGCCAGGTCTGTTTGATGCTGCTGGGCAGACTGAGCACTGGGAACCTCTGAGCTCTGCTGCTGGACTCTGTGGAGGACACACACAAACACACACACACACACACACACACACACACACACTGACTGATTATTGGATGTGATGTTTTGAAAGAGGAAACTCAGTCAACAGAGTCTGAAGAGTCGAACCAATTCTGGATCTCATGAATCTGATGACAGAAAAACCATCTGATTCATCACCAGTTTGAAATAATTACCCATCATCCACAGAGACATGGGTGTTTCTGAACTCAAGATATCGACTCATAGAGCGGTCACTCCTCATGGACACACAGCTGGGCTCAGGTCCAGGTCCAGGTCCAGGTCCAGGTCCAGGTTCAGGTCCAGGTTCAGGTCCAGGTTCAGGGGGGTCTGGTCTCTCCTGCTGGATCCTGATAGAAACATTATGAACACAGTGAAGGGATCTGCTTTACTTTCTTAGTCACACTAACATACTAAGATAATAATGAGTGACTTCTCTTCAGAAACAACGTTGTGTGTAAAATGGAGTGTGAACACACACAGAGCTTTTCCTGTGAATAATGTTGCTGTGCTGATTTGCCTGCTGAGCTCTGAGATGGAGAACAGTCATGGACAGTCAGAGATCCTCATCTCACCTCTTAGCTTTGGTCTGGCTGTCATGTTCCCCAGACAGAGTGCTTTCAGAGGCAGGGAGCCCCTCCTCTCTCTCCTCACACACATCCATAGCCGAGCCGACACCTTGACACAAACACAGCGGCTGATTGATGACAACAAGCTTTCCATGACAGGATGTGTGCTGTCTTCCTGTCAGCACCATGTCACATATACAGAGTGGACGTAACACTCAGAGCAGCCGCCCTTTACATCAAACCCACTGAGCAGCTTCATCTACAGAGGACTTTGAATCCTCTGGGACTCTTCACACATGGACCGCCAGCAGCTCACATCTACAAAGCTCTCATTCCAGCCTCGCAGCAAAATTCACTGCATTTATTTCAGATTTTAACTTGCTGATAATATGTTGTGGTAAATTAGTGGTCATTTATTCTGAAATGTGTAATTATAATAGTTACAAATTATTGCTAATTTTCAGGTAATTTCTTGATCCAACAGCGTTGTACAAAAATCTTGAGGGGCAAAGTTGTCAAATTGTGCCCCGAGTCAATCAAAATGAAAAACACTATTGGGACCCAGAAGTTGGATGTTTGTACCGTTGGGTGAGTTTTTAGAATTGTGTGTGAAGATTTGAGAAAATGGTGAGTTGTTCCAGGAATTGTGTCTAAGCAATTGAGAAAAACTGTAATGAAGGTGCCAGTGTGTCTACTGCAACTGCTGCTGCTGCTGCTGCTGCTGCTGCTGCTGCTGCTGCTGCTGCTGCTGCAGTGTCTACGGCAATTCAGTTCAACTGTAAATAGTTAAAAGTTTGCTTTTTGTATTTTATAATATATTTTTGTAGCACTATGTAGAGTGAATAAATAAAGGCATATTTATATAATAAACATATATGAATAAAAAAAACAAACATTTTTTTTTGTACATTAGTAATTCATTTTGCGCATAATTTTACATTATTGTTAGTAATAATTAATTTAAACAACAAAAAAAATCTGAAGAGCTGCTTGGGAGCCGAAAGAGCCGGCTCTTTTTAGTGAGCCGAGCCAAAAGAGCCAGTTCTCTAAAAAGAGCCGGAGTTCCCATCACTAATGCCATCAGTGCTCAGGCTTCAGGTGAAGTGTCTTATGCTTCTTCTACCAGAGACTAGACGCTTCTATGGCGTACTGCTGCCCTCTACTGTTTTGCACATGTAGCTGCAGGTGGATATGGATAAATGAAAACGAAACTTATGTTCAGCCACCTATTATACTCGTGTGGTAACTCACCCGGGCTGCACACCTCTGTACCGAACCCAACGCCCTGTATCAAAAATTTTCAGTATGAATACATGTATCGTTACACCCCTGGTTCCCTCTAAATGTTGCTGGCAAATACCCCAATATTCTTTCCCAAGTCCATTTTTAAAACCCCAGACCAAGGCATTTCTTCTTTTATATGGCATAAAGGCTCAGTTAGAATACAAAATACACTCTTACAGATGCCAAAAGCATCAGAGGGGCTTGCCCTTCCAAATGTCCAAATATATTATTGGGCAGCTAAATTAATATCTAAATTACACCCCTGTAGTTAGTCAGTTGCTGTGAATATGGAAACAGTTTAAACTCCATTCCGTATTTCAGGTAATTCCAGTACTCTTTCCCTGTAACAACAACCCATTTTGTCTCTAAATGATAATGTCTGAGTGATTTAGCATAAGATCGTTTGAAGATCTGTATATAGATAAAGTGTTGTTGCCGCCTTCTGTCAACTGTCCCTGAAATTCAGACTCTATAAAAGTCACCTTTTCAGATATCATCAGATATCACCACCATCTACCTGCCTTACAGAGCTTACGCACCTGGAGAACCCACAAAGTGCTGTGAGGATGGTGCTCTTTGATTCCTCCAGTGCTTTTAACACCATCCGGCCTCTCTGACTAGCTAAGATGCTCTTGGAGATGTAGGTGGACCAGAACCTCGTGGCCTGGATTACAGACTACCTCAGCGACAGGCCATGTCTGACACCCTCAGGAACAGTGGTGTCACTATTTTTGTTCATCCTCTGCACCTCTGACCTCTTTGACTCAGGAACATGCCACCTACAGAAGTTCTCAGATGACTCCTCAGTTGTCGGCTGTGTCACAGAGGACAGGGAGGAGGAGTTACTTCATAGGATGATGTGGCAGCAACCACTCACCGCCGCTCAGCATCGGAAAAACCAAGGAGCTGGAGGTGGACTGCCAATGCAGCTGTTGTTCCTGGGAGCCAGGAAGAACAGGCTGCTCTGCTCATCCAGGAATCAGTCCCTTAATGTGTGCATTAGGCTGCTATGGATGTTCTACTATTAACTAATGACCAGTGTTATCTTCTGTACTGGGAAGGTAGCATCAGGGCTTATGGTGCCAACATATGGGCCAAGCTGGTGAAGAAGAAGAAGATGAACAGCTCTTAGTCCAGTAATTTTAGGCCAAAATTTGGGTCAACCTAGGACAAATTGCAAGAGAAGCAAACTCAACTATTTTGTATCCTCAGTTTTTCCTGATTGAGGGAAAAAAAGTCCAAAGGAATCCCAAGTTACAAGTTGTTTGAATTATTCTGTTTACACATGCATATCACACATTATCTGATTTGATATGCGCTAATAAGAAATATCAGGAATAAAAGCCAGAAGATAGATAGATTTACTTTAGATAGATTTACTTTATCTGGGAATTTCCCAGTTTGATCCCAAACTGGGAAATTCCCAGATAGAACAGATATTTAAACAGTGAATTAATTCACTATTATATAGTAACCTTTTAATTCACTGTTTAAATATCTGTTCTTTCATTTATTCCTTATATTCCTTATTAGCACAGATCAAATCAGATCATGTGTGATATGCATGTGTAAACAGAATAATTCAAAAAACTTATAATTGACTTTTTTTCTTGTCTTTGTGTGTGTAATCAACTTGTGAATTTTTATAGTGATATCTGAAAGCCAAATGTGTGTTAAAAGGCTGTTTTTTTGGTGTTATATGGTCATATAGAGGTGATTTTCAAAACTTTCCACCAATGGGATTCCTTGGGACTTTTTTCCCCTCACTCAGGACAAACTGAGGATACAAAATCAGTTGAGTTTGCTTCTCTTGCAGTTTGTCCTGGGTTTTTTCATAAAATGACTGGACTATCTGTGGTGGAGGCAGTGATGGAGAAAAGGATAGGCTAGATATACTCTCTATACACGTGCATTTACAAACAGATAAAGTATGAGTGTATGTACTGTATGTATATTTTAGAAACGGCATCAGTGTCCTGATTTGAGGCATTGTGTAAGGACAAAGGCGATAGGGGTCTATTGTGTCCTATTCCTATTTGGCCATATTTTACCTTTTTTGTACATAGGTATTGCTATTTTTCTTTTTTCCAGGGATAAATGAGAAACTATTTCTATAGGGACATAGTGAAAAAAAATCTGGTCTTGATGTGAATTTCTTGCTTTGAGGTTAACTTTAATGTCAACTACTGCTACTGCTGCTGTGTCATTTGAATTTCTTCTTCAGGGGATCAATAAAGGTAAATCTAAACTATTGGTTTATTATAATTACAACTATTATGTGAGATTTTAGGGTAGATTCTGCTTCAGAACAGCTCAGAGAGGAATATGTGGTTTTATATCAGAAAACACATGGAACCTATACCACAGTATCATTAATGGAAGACGAACATACTGGACATTATTTCTTAATATGCAGTCTGTTATTACACCACATAATTCTTGTATCACTAACCAGACGGTGGTGAGAGAGTGGAATGAGGAGCAGAGCCTTACCACCCTGGACAGAAATATCACGGGGTAAAAGAATAAAACTAAGCTATTATCCTTATACTTTGTACATGTTGCATTACCTGATCAAAGATTTGTACATTGATACAAGTTTATACATTATACAAAGACACAGCAACCCCTTGGTGACACATTTTAAGATTTCATTCTGAACAATGCTATAGTAATGACTGAAGAAATGGAAAGACCTGTTTTCGTGATGCCGTGTTTAATTAAGGTAAGATAATGTCAACCACAGGCAGGAAAAGCATGAAAGCAAGAAATTTGAATTATGGCTAAATATTCTCTTGAAAATAAACTCTTGAAATTGACTCTGGTATGAAATAGGTAATCAGTTTTGGATTTCTTGCCTTGGGAATCCAAAGGCAGAAAACACCCTACATTTACTCTCTCCTTCTGTCTCACACTTTCTGTCTTCATACTTTACACACACACACACACACACACACGTCATTATCAGTTTTAACAGTTCAGTCCGTAATAGCAGGATAAGGCGTGGTATTAATCTGCCTGGGCTTAGGTTGTTTGATTCCCACATCACGACAAAATACAGAGAAAAAAAAAAAAACAGCAGGTGATTAATACTGTCAGAGGGACACAAATACAGACACAGAGATTCCTGTGTATTTTTTCATACTTAATACATTTAAATTGTAATTGAACTGCATTTAATATCAGATTACACGAGGATCTTTTGGACCTCTTGAATTGTACTATATATAATATATTTTAATATACAGTACTTCTAAAATCTCACTCTTCATTTGCTCAAAATCAGCTTTGCATGTAGTCAAATTCTATTTTTCATTATCTTGCAATGTAAAACAAAAACAAATCAAACAATAAAAAAACACCAACATTTAAATATATGTAACCACTGCATGTTATATAGATATCTAGTATATCTGGTATATATTTGAATACTTATGTATATTGTTTGTTTGACATATTTTCATAGGTAGTGGCAGATTCAAGGGTAGGCTCCTTAAAAGCTCTGCTTCAGCCTTACCCTTTTGGTTGAATCCTTACTGAATTTTTTTTTGCTTGTTTGAATTAATGGTAGTGATAAGAAATATGAGTTTGTGTTATAATGTTTGGATTGACCAAATAAACTGTATTCATTCATTCATTCATTCATTCATTCATTTATTCAGGCTGTTTGAAGGGCTGGGCCGAAAACATAAAAAGGGCACCTGCTGCATGACAGGCAGTCCCACCAGCGCTCAAAAAGAAATGGACCTGGGCTGTGAGGCTCCGCAAGTGGAACCCCAGAGATATTCTGTAACTTGGATTATGATTATTATCCATAATGTTGTAAACACTGAAGGCAGACTGACCACGAGCTGGGAGATTGTAAAACAATGTTTTCTGCTCCTGTTGAAACTACAAGTCTGGATAAAAACAACCTCGTTTTTAGAAAAATGAGTTTTATTCACGGTGTCACGGAAAAGTACTACACTACCCACAATCCTAACCGTGGCTCTGATTGGTGGAGCTCACTGTTACCTTGGAAACATTTACTGCACCTGCGAGTGTTTCCATTGGCTAGTGAGTGATGTCAGTAACATCAACATTAGTCAGCCCTGGTAACACTGGTTAAGGTAACATTACATTAACATTAGATAACATATGATGGACACTGTAGTTCTTTTGTGATTGCCGCTATTAGATACACAGACTTGTACCCATGACTTTTTTTTTCTCGTTTCTCTCAATTTCTAAATGCAGATCTTATTTAATCACACTAATTTCTGCTCCTGTTCAATTTCAGATTTCCAAATTGAGGTTATCATAGAATCAGCTAAGCAAGGTACCTGTTAGCTCCTAAGCCAAGCATCTAGGCTAAAAATGGGGTAGAAGTTTCTATAAAAGCACTTTCAGTATACACACATTTGTCTATGGGGAATTCGGAATTGGTAAAAATGTACAACTTGAAGAAAGCCTGCTGCATTGTCTCCTTCACAGGTCACACACTGTAGCAGGATGCCAGGGTGACAGCTCAGACTGTGTGAGCCCCTCTGACATCTGAGTGTTAGGAAGGGGCTCGAGCTAAAACTGCAAACCTGTACAGATGGGATGGATGGAAGTTTTGACAACTAACCTAAAGCGTACTTTGAAAATTAGAACAACACGGACAGTGCAGATTACATCAGAGATTACATCAAAATGCTAGCAAGATACTGGGCTACCTTCTTGGTTCTTTGCAAAAACGTGCACCATGTACTTTGCAAAGTTGTCCCAGCCTCACTTTGGGAAAGCCTTCCCTACAGGACACTTTGCATGGGACACTATAGAGCGCTGTATCTCTTTTCCACTGGCATTTTTTTTTCTCTCCATTGCACGGGCACCTCATGGTGTTCTCTTACTTGGAAGGACATCTCACAGGGCATCTTATGAGTTTCCCTCATCAGAACGGCACCTCGGGAACCTGTAAGCTCACCTGTCCTATAGCACATTTTCTCAACTGGACGGTCGTCCATAAACAAACTTCCCACATTTTCACACATGTAAGGACATCCTTTAAAGTGCTGCATCACATCTTATCCCCTGGAGTGGCACTTCTCCATTGGAGGAGCCCCTGATTTATTGTAATTTATTTATTTAATGTATTTATTGCATGAAAAGCATTTGAGGGCCATTCCAAAGACGGGAGGGAAGGGGTGATCCCATAAGGCTGGATCAAGTCTGACAGTTCCTGAATCCCAGGACCGGGAGTCTCATGGGTTCACACTAACCCTGAACCTCCGGCGGAGTGTGTTGTCCCCCAGGTTTTAGGTTATTTTCTTCTATTGTTTAAATTGTTCATATAGTATTTTTCTACATTCCTTGTTTATAATGTTTATATTGCTCGTTGGTACTTATTATCTGTATATACTGTTTATAGTGTAAATTATGCTTCATATCTTGCTATCCACTTTGCTGCTGTAATACGTGGAATTTCCCCACCGTGGGACTAATAAAGGAATATCTTATCTTATCTTATCTTTCATTTTTGGCCCTCTAGAGAGCACTTTAGCGATGCTCTTTCAAACATGGGGGAACCACATCCATGTAAATGCATTTTTTTTCTACCAACTAGAATGATATTTTCCAAATGCCCTTGCACTATAAAAACAACACTTAGTGTCAATAAGCTTTTAACTACTTATAAGTTTACCCTTTTTTATTTTAATTCTACTAATTATTATTATTGGGACCATGCTGCATGGTGATTCTGCACTTTAAATAAAACTGACTGACTGATTCACAGAATATATGGCATATCAAATGCTTTGGTATTTCTGTTCTGGTAAAGTTCACACCAAGGTGGCACATTTTACTCTGTTGTATTCTATTATCCTTCTTAAATGTCCCCACACTAGGGTTACCCTGAGCGGAGAGCAGGATGCAACCACTGACCAAAAGCACAACTAAAACAGAGTTTTGCAAACAAAGTTACAAAAGCAACATCAAAGAAGTGCTCTTAAGACCTTGAGGCATGATGGGAACTAGGGCAGCTTAAATTAGAGCCAAGACACCGACCCAGCCATCACCCCAGTTGGTTTACCAGAACGCCTCAGTAGATACCTGACAACTAACCATCCCTGTCCATCGGAAAATGCATCACATGTGGCATCTTAAGGAGGAATAGGAGGTGGAGGGGACTGTGTTAACTAGTCAAATACAAAGTCAGCCCAGATGAATGTGTGGTGACATCACATGGATGTGACAGCTTGCAGAGTTTGAGTTTGCATCGTGCCAAGGGGAGCGTGGGAGCTGAGTGGAGCGCAGGGCCCTGGCAGAGCACAGAGGGGGTAGCTGGACGGTGACAGGGGGGTGACAGGATGAGGACGGGGGGAACACACCGCCTGTAACATGGTGTATAGATGAAGTTTCTTTTTTTTTTTTTTTTTTTTTTTTTTTTTATTGGTGAAATTAAATGACAACAGACAAGGTGACATAAGCAAGGTGACATAGGGGACAAATAAATTACACCAAGTGAACACAAGATACAGACGGTGGACAGACAGTACGAACCACCACAGAGAATAACATAAAGTTGCGATGGTATGTGTATAGGTGTGTGTGTGTGTGTGTGTGTGTGTGTGTGTGAGTGTGTGTGTGTGAGCCTGTGTGTTGATGAGAAGACAGAAGATATAGTAATATAATGAAAATAACTAAAGTAATAATAATAACAATAATAATAATGAAAATTAAAAATAACAATAATAATAATAATAATAATAATAATAATAATAATAAATAAATAAATAAACAAATAAATAATAATAATAATAATAATAATACATATATACCTAGATACACCTATATATACACAATACAATATAATGAGAGCTGATACGACACATTATGATGCAATATAATAGTATAAAATGTCATGGCATAGTAAACTATTATTATATATATATATATACATATATATACATACACACATACATACATGACATTATATGATATGATAAGATACATAACATAATCTGATATGAGCCGATATATCCTGACAATCATAAGAATAATAATTGATGATATATATTGCAATGAGGGGTGAGGCCAGACTGGGGCATCAGGGAGGCGAGCAAGGGGGCCCCCCACTAGGCCCCAAGCAGCACAGCTGGAGGCCCCAGCGGGAAGCGGGGGTGAGACAGCAGTGAAAGGAACTCACCCCACCACCCACTTTTTTTTTTTTTTTTTTTTTTTTTTTTTTTTTTTTTTTTTAAATTTTAATTCGATTTTAATTTTTTTGGGGGGCAATCGTGCCTTGGGCCGCACCCAGACCCAGGGGTGGCTGCTGGCCCGTTGCAGGTTTGGCCTCCTGTGCCTCTTCCTGGTCAGGGCAACTCCCAGACCCTTCGGAGGGAGTCTGCCTGCTAAGGAGTGGCGTTATTTTATTTTATTTTATTTTTTATTATTATTTCTTTATTTATTTATTTTTCAGAGAGGGAGAGAGGTAGGACCAAACCACTCCGCCCCCCACCCGCCCCCGCCGAGGGCCCCGCCGCACCCCCAGGGAGCCCAGCATGGAGCCCCCGCTCACCCCCGCCCTCAGCCAATCCAGTCCAGCCCCATCCCCCTGCCTTTATTTTATTATAATAATGTCATTATCATGATTACCGCTAGAATAACATCTATATACATATACATACATACACATCCACACATATATATATATATACACATACATACATACACATATACACATACATATATATATATATACATATACACACACACACCCACATACACAACACAACAATGATAATAAAAAAGTAATAATAATAATAATGATAACAATAATAACAATAGTGATAATTATACCAATCATAATCATAGGCGTAGTAATAACGCTAGTAGTTATAATATGATAATAATAATAATAATAGTAATAATGACAGTTACAATAACTACATTCAATTGATTGATAGTAATATTAACTTACGTATAATATAGTTATAACCATCATTAGCATCAGTTTTATGTTAGTCAAAGATAGTTCTAATAATAACAAGAACAAACAAAATAAATAAGTAAATCAATGAATGAATAAGAAAATAATAATAATAATAATAATAAAAATAAAATAAGATAAAAAAAAAATTTAAAAAAAAAGTTTCTATCCCTAAAGATCTTGTATATGGTATAGCAGTGTCTCAAAAATCAGGGAAAAGGAAAATAAATATACAACAGGTAAGAGAAATAAATATACAAGGAAGTTTGTGTTTGTATATTAGAATAGATAAATGGAGTATGGTTGGGTATGTTGAAGTATGTGTGTGTTGTGATGTATGGCTGGGATCATGTACGTGGCATTAGTGGTTGAGGTTTTTTTTTGTTTTGTTTTTTTCTTTCTTTCTTTATTTTTTATAATGGCTTTGCTTCAAAGTGGGTTATGAAAAGGTTCCATGATTCGTTAAAAGCTGATATATTGTTATGTTTGTTAGCTGTAGTTCTTTCTATTGAGATGTATTCTGTGAGTAGGCTGGTCCAGTGATTGATATGACAAGATGTTTTGGATTTCCAATTTTGAAAGATTATTTTCTTGGCGACAGCTAGAGAGATGAGCAGCGGGTTTTGGTGTTTTGGCGAAAGAGTTATTTCTGTAGTGTCTCCCAGTAGGCAGAGTGATGGGGACAATGGGATTCTGCAGCCCAAGATAATGGAGAGTGTTTCAGTTATTGTCGTCCAGAAGGAGTGAACCGGTTGGCAGACCCAAGTGGCATGAAAGTAATTTTCTGTGATACCCAGAGTGCATTGTGTACAGGTGTCTGTGTTAGCTAATCCCATTTTTAACATCTGAGCTTGGGTGATGTGAGTTCTATGGATAGTTTTGTATTGTATGAGTTGCAAATTGGAATTAGCGGTCATAGAAAAAATTTTGTTATTGATATTTATCCAGAAGTCGGGGTTGGGAGATAGACTCAGGTCCCTCTCCCATTTTGTGGATGGGAGTGTTATTTGGGCATCTGAAATCAATATGAGTTTGTATAATTTGGAGACTATTTTTTTTGAATTAGTAATTTTCATAATTTCTGTGCTTAGTTCAGACGGTTGTAGCGTGTTGTTGGATATGTTGATTTTGGATTTGATAACAGATTTTAGTTGTTGGTATTGTAAAAACTGGTCTCTCCCAACCCCGTACTTCTGGATTAAAGTGTTGAATGATATAAATTGATTATTCTGGAATAAGTGATGGAGATGGGTAATTCCCTTTTGTTGCCAGGATGGAAAGTGAACAGTGGTGTTGTGCAGTTGAAAGTTCGGGTTGTGCCAGATTGGAGTGTATCTACATGGTGCTAGTGATGATTTTGTGATTTTGTGAGTTCTCCACCAGGCTGTCAGAGTTGAGTAGATTGTGTTATTGTTACAGTAGTCTAGTTTCCTGATTGATTGTGGAAGGAAGGGAAGGTCTGCAATTGAGGTTGGATTACATAGATTTTGTTCTAATTCTAGCCAAGAGTTATTGTAATTGTGCTTTTTGGTCCATTTGAATAGATACTGTAATTGGTTAGATAAGAAGTAATAATGAAAATTTGGTGCTTCTAGACCGCCTTGTGATTTTCCGTTCTGTAAAGTTGAGAGTGCAATTCTGGGTTTCTTGTTTTTCCAATAAAATTCAGTTGTTAGTGAGTTGAGAGTCTGGAACCATTTATCGGTGGGGGTGATGGGAAGTACTGAAAATAAATAGTTAATCTGTGGTAGTGTTTTCATTTTAACTGTTGCGATGCGTCCTATGAGGTTAAGTGGAAGTTTTGTCCAGCGCTTGAAATCATCTTCTGTTTTTTTTAATAGAGGGGTGTAGTTGAGGTTGAAAAGCTCTGACAGCCTGGGGGAGATATTTATGCCCAAGTATTTTATGTTACCGATGTGAAGTGGGAGGAGGGAATCTTGGGCTGCAGAATCCCAAGCGTCTTCTGATAGTGGTAGGATGGTTGATTTATTCCAGTTTATTGTGTAATGAGAAATTTTGGAGAAGTTATTAATGATCTTAAAGGTTTCCTGTAGTGATATGGATGGATTCTGTAGGTATAAAAGTAAATCATCTGCATATAGGCTGAGTTTGTGTTCTGAGTTTATGTTTTTGATTCCTTCAATGTTATTATTCTGTCGTATTGTTGCTGCAAGTGGTTCGATAAAGATGGCAAATAAAGATGGAGAGAGTGGGCATCCTTGTCTGGTTCCTTGGTGTAGTGTGAAACTTGGTGAGGTGATCCCATTTGTGGTTATTGTGGCCCGGGGTGAGGTGTAAAGTGTTCTTATCCAGTGGATGAACGACTCTCCAAAACCAAATTTGCGTAGGGTGGTGAAAAGAAATGTCCAGTTAACTTTATCAAAGGCCTTTTCTGCGTCTAGTGATACAATAACGGTTTTATTTTGTTGTTGTTGTGATATATTAATTAAATTAAAGAGTCTCCGCATGTTGTCTGAGATATGTCTATTTTTGATAAAGCCTGTCTGGTCGGGGTGGATTAACGTAGGAGTGACTGTCTCTATTCGTGTTGCTAATGTTTTGGTGATTATTTTTAGATCGGTATTGATTAAGGAGAGTGGACGGTAGCTGGAGGGGTAGGTTGGATCTTTATTGGGTTTTAATAGAAGTGACATTACAGCAGTATTCATATGTGTGGGTATGTTAGAGGTGGCTTTAATTTCTGTTGTGACTCTATAGAATAGTGGTGATAAGATATCCCAGAAGTGTTTGTAATATTCTGCTGGTAATCCATCTGGTCCAGGTGATTTATTGTTAGGCATGGTATTTAGGGATTTTGTGAGTTCTTCTATGGTAATGGGTGCATCTAAAGTATTAGCTTGGTCTGTTGATAATGTTGGCAGATTCAGGTGATTCAGAAAGGTGTCTATTTCCGATTGATCAGGGTCCTGTTCTGAGGAATATAGTTTACTGTAGAACTCTTGGAATATGTTATTGATATCCTTTGGATTTTGGGTGATTGTGCCTGCTGAGTTACGGATGGATGGGATAATTGCCTTCTCTTTTTTGTGTTGTAGTAGGTTTGCTAGATACTTACTTGATTTATTACTGTAGTGAATTTTTTCATATTTGAGTTGGTGTATAATGAATTGTGTTTTTTTGTGTATAATAGTTTCCATTTGGGTTTTAAGTTGGCTTAATTCTTTCTGTATTTCTTCGCTAGGGTTATTAGAGTATTGAATTGTTAATTGTTTGATCTTTTGTTCTAAAGTATTTTCAAATTGTTGTTGTTGTTTTTTCCTGTATGATGAGTATGATATGATTTTTCCTGTCATTACTGCTTTGCCTGTTTGCCATAGAACTGATGGTGAGATTTCTGGAGAGTCGTTCATCTCCAGGAAGGATGCCCACTCTCTTTTAATCATTGTGGTGAAATTGGGGTCTTCTAGCAGTGATGTGTTGAATCGCCATCTTGTGTGAGGTTTGATTATTGTCTGGACATTTATTGATAGGGAGACTGGGGCATGGTCACTGATCATGATTGGGTGAATTGTGTTTTCTCTGATATGCTGGTTGAAGGAATTACTGATGAGGAAAAAGTCAATTCTAGACAAAGAGTGATGGACAGAGGAATGATATGAGTATTGTTTTAGAGATGGGTTTCTCATTCTCCAGCTGTCGCCAAGTCCACAATCTTCCATGTATTGTTTTATTATATGGGAGGAGTGCCAGTTTCTTGAGTTGCCAGAGGTACTTGAGCGGTCAATTGTGGGATTGAGAACAGTATTGAAGTCACCGGCTAATATGATGTTTGTCGTATTATGCAGAAGGGAGAAGAAGTTGTGGAAAAAGGATGGATCGTCATTGTTAGGGCCATATATGTTTGCGAGTGTATATGTATGGTTATGTATGGATGCAGTAATAATGATGAACCTTCCGTCTGGGTCAATGATAGATGCGTTATGGGTAAATGGAATCTTTTTATTTATCAAAATTGAGACGCCTCTTTGTTTACTGTTGTATGTGGATGAAAAAATTTTATCAAATTGTTTAAATTTGAAATGTTGTAGTTCAGAGTTTGTTAAGTGTGTTTCTTGTATAAAGCATATATCAGCCTTTAATTTTATGAGTTGATTGATTATTTTAATTCGTTTAGTCTGAGTTCGAATGCCACGTACATTCCATGTTACTAAGTTAAGAGTTTGTGTGATTGTGTATTAGATGTGTCTGGTGTCTTTCTTTGAATGAGAAGTAGGGGGAGGTAAAAGAGAGAGAGGGAGGGAGAGAGAGGGAGAGAGGGTTGGAGTGAGTGTGTGCAGGTTTACTTGAGCAAGAGAGAGAACCAGGGGGAGGAGGAGTGTGTGTGTGTGTGTGTGTGTGTGTGTGTGTGTGTGTGTGTGTGTGTGTGTGTGTGCGCGCGCGCGCGCGTACATACAACACGTAGTTTGGGCACATAGAGCATGGAGTGAGAGAAAAAAAAAAAAAAACATAAAACAAAAACAAAAGATGACAACAAAAACAGTGACAACATGTCAAAATGAAGAGGATAATAAGAGAACATAGAAGGGAAAAGGGCATTTGGTTGCGGTCTTAGGAGAGTCCTCGGAGCTATGCCGGTTCGGAGGTGTATCTTTGATTCATTGCAGTTTGTTTAAAAGAGCCATGGCGTGGTTTGTGTGTTCCGGTATAACTGTCCCTCGATATACAGTCTGTCAACTACAAGTATTGCACGTTTGTCTTTTTTCCGGTTTTCTTTTAAGATTGGGTACAGCACTTTTCGTCGTTCATTGATTTCACGTGGGTATTGATCGTTAAGTCCAAATGTTGTTCCTTTGAGTTCTTTTCCTTTGCTTTTTACTAGTTCTTTATGTTTAAAATGTTCGAATTTCGCGATGATGGATCGTGGTCTACTGTCTGATTGCCTGCCGAGACGATGAACTCTGTGAAAGGTAATGTTTTTGACGGTGTCGGGTGGTAGTTTTAGTTGCGTTTTCATAAAGTCCTTGATTAGTGTTTCGGGGTTGTCAGTTGTGTTTTCAGGGATGCCAGAGAAAATGAGGTTGTCGCGCATAGAGCGAGTTTGTAAGTCCAGGATAGTTTCTTTCATTAGTTTGTTTTCTCGCTTGACGGATTGAATTTCATCATTGAGTGTTTTGACGGAGGTCTGCAGTTCGTGGTTTGACTGTTGTAGTGTGATGATTTGGTTGTGGGCAAATTCCAGGCTATCGCGTATATCTGTGACTTCTTGGTGCACTGTAAAAAGCAAGTCCAGTTTTTTATTTATGCTGGCGAGTACACTGACCTCTATGTTGGTGGTTTCCAGGTCGTCAGTGTCAGTTGAGGAGTCCTGTTTTTTCCTTTTATTCGGGTTTGCCATGTCCGGGTCCATGTTGGTATGCTGGTGGTAGTAGTAGTGGTCAATAAAGGCTTCGAGGTCTGTTGTATCCTCCACTGTAGTAGTATGGTGTTCCGGGTTGATAATAGCAGTTGGATGGTGTGCGATCTGATCTGGTATGTATTCTATATTACTTAAAAAGTACTTTGTTTGTTCTTTGTTTGTTCTTCAGCGATAGGGCGCCGCCATGTTGGATCTTGCCTCCGGTATCCGACTCTCGCGATGTTTGCACTCACACAGCCATGAGCCGCACTCACCTTGAGCCGCACTTAGATGAAGCCGCACAATAGATGAAGTTTCTTAGTGAGGTGCGGCGTGGCTCAGGAGGCAGAGTGGTCGTCTGGTCATTGGAGGGGAAATTATAGTCTACATCACATCCAAACTGATCCGTTTGATAGGTTCTTGGAATGTTCTTGGAATGGTTCCCCCTTTTCCTGCACAAATCACTTTCCACCATAAGTGCAATATCACTAACATGCGTGTTTAGCACTCATTAAGTAATTTCAGCACTGTCTGTGTATTAAGTCTAACAGCTCCTGAATCCCAGTACCGGGCGTCGGATTCTGTAACTTGGTCCATTTTCTATTCATATACACTGTTTATTATATATATACTGTTTATATTTACATAGGCTGTTTATATTTTTTTATATTTATTATATATATACTGTTTGTATTTATATAGGCTGTTTATATTATTTATATTTATATATACTGTTTATAGTTATACATACTGTTTATATTTATTTATATATACTGTTTATATTTATATATACTGTTTATACTTATATATCTTATTTCTTATATTTACACTTCTTTTTTTTTTTTTTTTTTTTACCTTATTTTTTACTTTTATTTATTTATTTAGGCTTATACTGGGACCTGAGTCCTAATTTTGTACCACTAACGTGTAAATGTGTAAATGACAACAAAGTTCCTTGAATCCTTGAATCCTTGAATCCTTGAATCCTTGGTTCTGCCTGTCAACACACTGTCACTCACCGTAACCAACAGAACCCAAGATGTTCCTCTCCTGGTTCCAGTTCAACTGACCGTTTAAGGTGGCAATAAAGCTCAGCAGTTATACCCATCCCCCGCCCACACAAACACACACTCACACACACACCCAGACACACACACACACAGACACACACACATGCACACACAGACCACCACCACCCCTAAATGAAGATGCTGGTTCAAATCATTGTGTAGGAGCAGTTTAATTTAGTGTTGGCATATTATTGTTTTTTATTATTTTTTATCTTTAGACTTAGCATTCACTATTATTTCTAACACATGGTGGCAGTGATTAGAGACAGGATATATGTTGGGCACAGGTGACAGGAAGAGGTGGGCACACAAGTTTTCACCAGACCTGAGGCAGGGAGGATGGACAAGAGCTGGTATGTCATATAATTTTGTCTCTTCAATAAAACAAGTAAAGATACGAGGATTGACTGGACCTTCTGTCTTTTGGGTCTGCGTAAAGATCACTAATGCTCCTCCTGTGTATGTAAAGGCAAGAGTGGAAATGTTTGTAGGAAAAGGAGAAATTGCCATTACACATTGTGTTGGGCAAACATCTGTCCTGCTGAAGTGCCCCTGAACCAACACCTGGATCCCTGCCAGCTCAGCAGGTGTGATTCTGTTGCTCGAACCTAACCTCTGACGACGGCTCAGGTCAGCACAAATAAGGTATTTATTTGAAAAATACTTTAAAACCAAAGTGGTTTCCTGACAGAATGAAACAGTGATTTCACGTCTCTGAACCCTATAAAGCCTGAAATATGAAAGAATTGGCAGAAAATTCCAATTTTTTGAAATTGAACCCTTTATTTAGTCCCATAACAAAATGTAAAAAATAAATAAATAAATATGTTATTACACGACGTTTGTTTTCAGGGATGCACAGCCCACGGCTTTCATTTATTTATTTATTTTTACTTTGAGTGCTCTCTTCAGCCCGCTTGTCTGAACTATCACTTCAAGTTCTTGATTTTTGCGAGTTAACGTGAGCTCTGCTTGTCTTGTGAACATAAAGCAGGAGTTTGCAGCAGTGTGACTGATTTTCTGCCTGCCTTGCCAGTGACTCCAGTGCTGCCTGGCAACTCTCCAAAAAAAAACACATTCACAACAAATTAGAGTGAACGAGTGCTGTCTCTCTGTTAGTCGTCATGTCACCTGCCCAGGGACTACAGATGAAAAGTAGTTGTTTTCACTAATTCTGGCATATTTACATGGGTGTATCTCTCACACTAATGTTCATAAATATGCAGTGTTCCTATTAAATAAACCAATAAAAAAAGTCACAAATCCTTAGACTGTTCATTCATTCATTCATTCATTCATTCAAGCAACTCTGTTGTATTATCTAACACCCAGCCAACATTTTGCCTCACAGAGAAAGCGCAACTCAATTTGTTCAGTTTGTCCAACAGTTCAGTGTCTAGAGCATGGCTTAGTACAGTGGTTTTCAAACTTTGTCTCTGATTTCTGAATCCAAGCACCTCATTTATCCGACTACAACATTTTGCTTTGAGAACTACAACAGAAAACCAACAGCTCTCATGCAGTGGATGAATGATAACCCACCCGCTGAAGAATATAACATTACAAATAAGAAACTGGGTGAAAGAGCTGCAATTAGTGCCTCTTGAACAGATTTATTTGAACACTCAAGTAACATTAATATTATTAAGTAAAAATAAATACTTTCAAAATCCTCTAATATACTCATGAGTTATACATTTTTCTATTTTCAGATTTCTCTCACGTACCCCCTGTAGTACCTTAGTGTACCAATGGGGGTACGCGTGCCCCCATTGGAGAAACGTGGTGTTAGTACCAAGTGAGTGGAAGTCTTCTCTTGCAAATGCATTTACACCTTTTCATTGGTTTCACACATTTTTCACACCGTCTTTAAAACAGTCAGCACAGATCAGCTGAGATCACAAAGAAGTGTGTGTGTGTGTGTGTGTGTGTGTGCATGTGTGAGAGCATTTGCATCAGTGCTCATAGAAACATAGGCTCTCATGGCACTGATAATTGCACCACTGCATAAATGAGAGTGCTTTCGATAAAAGATGGACCTGGGTTTGTGGATCACATTTGTTTCTCCCCTCAGTGTGGCGATTAACTTCATCCAACTCAAATCCTGCTCAGCCACTCATAAAGTCTTGTGGAGAATGGTATTAACTTGTGTCGAGGTATAAGCCCAGGGCTAATTTTAGAACCGTTTTATCACTGCTGTGCCAGACTTACATACCGTGGTTGATGACTAAAGAAACTTGCCACACTATTTATAGGATAATCTCATGAAATCCTCCCCGTCATTCCCAGCCCACCCTCTCCCTCACCCTCCCACTTATAATTATCTCCCTGACTTTGTTCTCCACTCTCTGTCTTCCTCCCTGCCCTACAATTTAGCTTGATGGAACTTCCTGTTTAACAATTAATGCATGCCTTGTTTTGGCTTTTTGGGGGCATTACTGATTGCAAAATCATCCTGTTTTCCACGTTGGAGGCTATTTTTGTGTTTAGTCTGGGATGACTAGATTGTATGTCGACTGTGAGTCCAACACTGGACTCACAGTCGACATACAATCTAGTTTTTGTGTCTTTGATGAAGGGCCAAAAGTGAAACGCTGACTGTGAACATTTTTAATTATATATCGCATACGTGTTAAATCTATGTAGCTCACCCTGCAAAGTCATATTAATGACAAATATATTAATTTGGCAATATGGCAAACAGGAACAAACAATCATATTTTTTTTTATCCTTAAGATGTATCGTTATTTATTAGTCTGTTTTGATGTAACAAGCTCTGCTTTAGCAGACAGTAAATTGTCTTATCCACTGCATTTGTTATGAAAGAACATGCACAACCTTGAATCGCTAACAGGAAAAAAAAAATAAAAGAGAGATTTCTTCCTAGCTAAAGCACACAGGGACAGATTTAATGAACATAAAAATACCCCGAAATCAACACCAGAGAAAAAGTCAAGAGTTTCACAGTGTAAGTTTATACAAAACTGTCCTTTACAAAACAACACTGTGGCCAGAGAAACATGATACGCTAGTGTGGCTTACAAACCGAAAACTAAGATACATTTGTAATATTGGCATACAAATGCACCATAAACATAAATATAAATAATTTCAAGGACATTCTGAAATATTGTAAATCTATCTATCTATCTACACTATATTGCCAAAAGTATTCGCTCGGCTGCCTTCACACACATATGAACATGAGTGACATCCCATTCTTAAACCATAGGATTTAATATGATGTGGGCCCATCCTTTGCAGCTATAACAGCTTCAACTCTTCTAGGAAGGCTTTCCACAAGGTTTAGGAGTGTGTTTATGGGAATTTTTGACCATTCTTCCAGAAGTGCATTTGTGAGGTCACACACTGATGTTGGACAAGAAGGCCTGGCTCGCAGTCTCCGCTCTAATTCATCCCAAAGGTGTTATATCGGGTTGAGGTCAGGACTCTGTGCAGGCCAGTCAAGTTCTTCCACACCAAACTCGCTTATCCATGTCTTTATGGACCTTGCTTTGTGCACTGGTGCGCAGTCGTGTTGGAACAGGAAGGGTCCATCTCCGAACTGTTCCCACAAAGTTGGGAGCATGAAATTGTCCAAATTGTCTTTGTATGCTGAAGCATTAAGAGTTCCTTTCACTGGAACTAAGGGGCCGAGCCCAACGTCCGAAAAACAACCCCACACCATAATCCCCCCTCCACCAAACTTTACACTTGGCACAATGCAGTCAGACAAGTACCGTTCTCTTGGCAACCACCAAACCCAGACTCGTCCATCAGACTGCCAGACGGAGAAGCGTGACTCGTCACTGCAGAGAACACGTGTCCACTGCTCTAGAGTCCAGTGGCGGTGTGCTTTACACCGCTGCATCCGATGCTTTGCATTGTGCTTGGTGATGTGTGGCTTGGCTGCAGCTGCTCGGCCATGGAAACCCATTCCATGAAGCTCTCTACGCACTGCTCTTGAGCTAATCTGAAGATCACATGAAGTTTAAAGGTCTCAAGCTATTGACTCTGCAGAAAGTTGGCGTCCTCTGCGCACTATGCGTCTCAGCATCCGCTGACCCCGCTCTGTGATTTTATGTGGCCTACCACTCCGTGGCTGAGTTGCTGTCGTTCCCAAACGCTTCTACTTTGTTATAGTACCACTAACAGTTGATTGTGGAATATTTAGTAGCGAGGAAGTTTCACAACTGGACTTACTGCACAGGTGGCATCCTATTACATTACTATTACAGCACCATGCTGGAATTCACTGAGCTCCTGAGAGCGACCCATTCTTTCACAAATGTTTGTAGAAGTAGTCTGCATGCCTACGTGCTTGATTTTATACACCTGTGGCCATGGAAGTGATTGGAACACCTGAATTCAATGATTTGGATAGATGAGCGAATACTTTTGGCAATATAGTGTATCTATCTATCTATCTATCTATCAATCAGTGCTTGCTGTGTATAAGCTATTAGAGACTGCTCATCTCAACAGTCTCAAAGCTCAGCAGTCTCTCTCCAATGTCATGCTAAATCACGTGTGTGCACAGTGGGTGTTCCATACAAGATGCAGAAGCACTAAGTCCAATATTTGACTATGTGACTCTTCTGTTGGTGTCGACCACAACTGGTACCACTCTTTGTGTTACTGAGTTTCATAAAGCACCACCTGTCCTTTCTGTGTCTCCATCTCTTCGTCTGTGTGTTGTCTTATTGTGAAATTGGAAAGTCAGAGAGGCTATCAGTATGCATGCATTCATGCAATGATACAAGTGCCAAAGTATCCTTAAAAGCAGAACATGCAGTTTGAAATGGGGACGTCCCACTTTGGGATGATGTGTTATGCCATGTAAGCCAATCAGATCTCAAAAGAATATAACGCCTCAGGAGTTCAGGACAATTTTTTTTTTTACTCCATCATAACCCAAAATATCAGAGCATTTTGCTCCATTTATGTTTTTGTGTAAATTTGTCATCATAACACTAGATCCAAGACAGGGATTTAAGTGTTACATTAGTTCCATGGGTTATTAGTCCTGGCAGGAACCCAAGGGTAATTCATGCCCTTGACATGGTTCTTGGCATGAACTGAATCTTTCCTCAGCCTCATCCTTAACATGAATAAACAAAGTGATGTGCCCTCCCATTTGAAACCGCATAGTCTTTCTTTCACTCTATGATAGTTAGATAAATAAATGTAAACACTGACAGACAGAGGCACCTTCATTTGATTGCACAGCCAGCCTCAGTGTGTGCAAGACATTTTATGGAGGGGGAATTTAGTTCTACTTGCAAACTTAAAATGTCAGCCACTTGACAAGGCTCCTCTACAGCAACTTGAGAGCTTGACAAGAGTACTTGAGACTATCACATTCACCCTCTCAACAAATATCAAGTCGAAGCTCTTCTTACTCTTTCCCCCCCCGCCCTGTTGTCTTCTGTGCCGCAGCCACACAATCTTTCCCTCTTACATTTCTCGCTTTTGTTCTCTCCTCCATCTCAGTGTGTCCCTACTCCACTGCTTTCTCCCCAGTGTGTGTTGTGTGCTCTTTCTCAAACTCTATTTTTCCTTTTTCTCTCCGTATCTCTGCCTCCTTGTGTGCCTCTTACCGATGCTCGCTTGCTCTCTCTCTCTCCCTCTGTGTCGCTCTTTTCCTCTCCCTTGATGTTTCTTTCTGTTTGTCTCTTGATTTGTCTCACAGAGTCTCATACTGGCTTTTGATCTCTCTCTCTCTCGCTCTCTCTCTCTCTCTCACACACACACACACACACACACACACTATCACTCCCCTCCTGGGTTGCCTACAGATCAGAGTTGGCATATTACTCAGTTAGCTGCAGTGTTACCGGGCTCCTCGATTCATCTCGGTTATATGGGTGACCCATTTCTGCACAAACTCATGGATTTTAATGCTAAAGTGCTTTGCCACATCAATTCAGACAATCCAGACTTTGAGCATGTGGTTCTCCTTAAAGCCCTTTCTCCCCTTTAGTCAACTTGTCTTCAAAAAAATCCAAATAATATTGCAATTAAATTCATCTAGGAGCTCTCTCTCTCTCTCTCTCTCTCTCTCACACACACTCTCTCTCTCTCTCTCTCTATATATATATATATATATATAGATAGATAGATAGATAGTGAAAGTATTCAGACCCCCTTCACTCTTTCACTTTTGTTATGTTGCAGCCTGATGCTACAGTTGTTTCAGTTCATTTTTTCTCTCATTAATCTACACTCAGGACCCCATAATGACAAAGTGAAAACAGAATTTTAGAAAAAGGAAAAACTGAAGTACTATTCAGACCCTTTGCAACAACACTTGAAATTTGGCTCCCTTTCCCTTTTATTATTTTATTTTTTTCTTTCTAATACTCTGGTGATATTTGTATCATGTCATTGCTGTTATTATTGTTATCATTATTAACATTATCATCACTACCACTATTATTATTGTGAGCTTGCAGTATAAAACAGTATATGTACGCATGAGAGGGTATGTTTTGTGTATGTACAATATGAATAAAAAAAAATTATATATATATAAAAAAATAAATTTCTCCAATTTCTCTTTGTGGTTGCTGAGCTCCAGAGATCCTGTGTGGAGACGGGACAAAGCTCCAGAAGGACAACCATCACTGCTGCCCTCCACTGATCTGGGCTTTATGGCAGAGCGGCTGGACGGAGGCCTCTCCTCAGAGCAAAACACATGGAAGCTGCTTGGAGTTTGCAGAAAAGCACCTGAAGGACTGTTAGACTGTGAGAAACCAGATTCTCTGGTCTGATGAAACCAAGATTGAAGTGTTTGGCCTCAGTTCCAGATGTTCTGTCTGGAGGAAACCAGGCAGCGCTCATCACCTGCCCAGCACCATCCCAGCAGTGCAGCCTGGTGGTGGCAGCATCAGGCTGTGGGGGTTTTTCAGCAGCAGGGACTGGGAGACTGGCCAGGGTCAAAGTACAGAGACATCCTCAATGAAAACCTGCTCCAGAGCGCTCAGCACCTCCGACTGGGCCGAAGGTTCATCCTCCAACATGACAGTGACCCTGAGCTCACAGCCAAGACAACACAGGAGAGGCTTAGGGACTCTGTGAAGGTCCTCCAGTGTTCCAGCCAGAGCCCTGACCTGAACCCTAACATCTCTGCAGAGACCTGAACATGGCCGTCCACCGACGCTCCCCATCCAAGCTGACCGAGCCTGAGAGGATTTTCAAAGAAGAACGGCAGAAAATCCCCCAGTCCAGGTGTGCACAGCTTGATGCTTCATACCCAAAAAGACTGGAGGCTGTAATCGCTGCCAAAGGAGCTTCAACTAAGTCCTGAGTAAAGGGTCTGAATACGTTTGTCAATGTGATATTTCAGTTTTTCCTTTTTAGTAAATTTACAAAAAATTCTACAATTCTGTTTTCACTTTGTCATTATGGGGTACTGAGTGTAGATTAACGAGAGAAAAAATCAATTTAAACGATTGTAGCATCAGGCTGCAAGATAACAAAAGTGAAAAAAATGAAGGGGGTCTGAATACTTTCTGAATGCTCTGTATATATATATTTGTGTGTGTGTGTGTGTGTGTGTGTGCTTTATGGTATTTTTTAAATCTTGCATATCATCACTATAATATTCCTAAAATTTTGTAATAAGGATTTGTCATTTTGTTGTCATATTAGTAGGCTATCCCTCTAAAATGTATTCTAGGATCATTGTAGTTATTTTCCATAATGGGCTAATAAAGATATTTCCTATCAATAGCAAATGGTCTTTGGAGTTTTTTCAGCGGGATGACATGCTGTGAAATACTGATGCCTTTTTTTTTTTTTCTTTTTTCTTTTTCTTTTTTTTTTTTTTTTTTTTTGAAAAACTGTGGATGCAATAATAGGATGAAGACTGCTTATTCCAAACATGTTGTAGTTTTATTATTTATATCAGATAACCCACCTTATAGAACAGCAGGAAAAAGATTTTTTTTCAGGGGTTCCCAAACAATTTCATAACAAAAACGCCCTTTCTGATAACGATTTGATACGCTGAGTAATGCCATCTGGGACAATTTTTTTTAATTTTTTTTTATCTATTTTATACAGGATTTCGAAAGTGTCTGTGTGTATGTGGGTGTGTGTCGGGGAAAGGTCTGAGGAACCTTTGACCCAAACATCCGTTCATGCATGTTTTCCATTGTGATCACTCCTATAGGAAGCATAATGACAGTAAAATTAAACTGTGCTTTAATTCATTCACCCTGGGGACCGCATGGAGCACAAGAAGGACCCCTAGTGGATCACTAGGCCCCACATTGGGAGGTAATGTAACGTGATTTAAATGTACTGTAATTGCAGATAATTGGGTGCTAGTGAGCAGACGCTCCAACCACCACCCACCCACCAGCACTGAACTGCTGTGAACTATTTACACAAACCCCATGCAGAGCTCAGCCTGAGAGTAAGACAACCTCCCCAGATCCACTCCACGTTTTTATCTGCGCCCTTACTAGGCGCCGTATTGCTGATGGGGGAGAATTAGATGAAATACCAAGAAACGACATGCAATAAAGGCGGGAGTGTAACGGGAAAAACATTGGTGAGTGTTAACCGACCGGGGAAAATGTAAGAAGGGACGCGATTCCTTTCCCTGCCGCTGCCGCTGCGTGTGAGGAGCCTCCATACCTTCGCCGGAGGATGCTGCGTCTGTGAACCATTGTACCCGAGCATAATCCATGCAGTGTCTTGGATCGCATCTCCCGGTGATATTTTCAGGGATATAAGGTGATATGCGCATAGGTTATCAAGGCTCAGGAACGCGGTAAAGGCGTTTTGAAGGTTCCCAGTGTCTGTGAATCCGGACTATTTTGCGCGCAGTCTTGTTCAGTCGCGTCATCGCCGACTTCTGTTAGACGCAAAGAGAAAAAAGAAAGGACTTGATAGTCTCCTGACTCTTAAATTATTCAGGTATACCGCTTCTTCGCGCTCAACATATGCTCGACTCTTTGTCTTACATCCTCCGTGCATGATCTTAAAACAAGATCCCCTAAGTGGTGGTGACACGGATGAAAGCCGATGGCCAAGCTCCCCCAATTTCCTCAGAAGGGGGATGCAACCTAAAATAACCCCGGTGCCAAATGGTAAGTCACAGTTAATTTATGGCTATGAATATGAGCAATGGCTCAAAATGTGAACATTCTTGAGGTTTTTGCAATTTATTTCTCTCTTCTCTAATGCACATAGCCCGTGCGGGTGTGTGCCGACCTAACCTAGTTGCTTATACCTGCAGCTTTTTGCACATCGCAAGGCGAGGGAGCCCTGAATTTGTGACACGGCTTCTCTGGAGACAGTGTCCGTCCCTGTCCCCTCTCTCGGAGCCCGGACATCGACGACTTTAATGGCTTTTGTGTTCAGGAGATGGAGGGTCTTACTGGTGCTGAACGTGCTCGCCGTGGCCGGTTTCATGACTTTCTGGGCCAAGTGCAATACACGTAGCGTCCCGGCCGTCGGTCAGGAGGCTACGGCTGATGGGAAGAGGCCCCGGGGCAACGGGACGGCGCAGCAGGGCGCCGGCATTAGTCATGAGGTGCTGCTCAAGAGACTCGGCTCTCTGGAGGACGTGGTGTACAGGCAATTAAATGGTAAAAAAAAAAAAAAAAAACTTAACCCAAAAACCTGTGAACCTACAGACATCCCCAACCGATCTGCAGAGACGCTAAGGTCATTGTAGGTGCCCCTGATATTAGACATTAAAGGAGCTTCTCAAAATCTTGTCTTTCCACACACACACACACACACACACACACACACACACACACACACACACACACACACACAAAGAGGTTGGCTCATTTCATTTGTTTTTCAGCTGGGCTAGTCTCATCTCTTATTTACCAGAGTCTCTTGGTTTATTTTCTTACAGCAAGAAATTCTCAAATAATGTTAAGACCTGAGTTTACATGATTATAAATAAGCACAAAACCACATGCATTTTTTTATTTACAAGCTATTTATTTATTTATATATTATTTTATTTAAATTGGGTACAGCAATAGTGAGCTTATAAAGTTAACCTTTGTTGCTTTGAAAATGTAATGGTACCAATTTGAAAACTGGCCATTTTTAGGGCAGACCCGGGGCAAAGTTTTCCCACCATGCGCAATAATGTTAACTGACTATGTTGGAGACTGGTAATAAGTTAACCAGGCACTGTCTAGTAAACTTAGCTTGCATCGGAGTCACTAATAAAAGCTATATAATCAACAAACTCTTAGGTGCCTTTGTTTGGTAGTTTATTTTCTCACAGCAAGAGCTTCTCTAATAATGGTAGGGCTTGAGTTTACCTGAAAAACGTGATTGATTGTGAAAACTTGATTGTGCAAATTGGAAAACTGGCCATTTTTAGGGCAGATCTGGGGCAACGTTTTCTCGCCATTAGCAACAATGTTAACTGACTGTTTAATGTAGGCTAACATACAGTAAGAAAAGCTATTACAGCAATATTTTAAAATACCTATTTAATTGTTTGAAAGATGCATTGCAATAAATAGGCGATATTTTAAAAAAAAATCATATTTCTGCTTCATTAAATTTTATACAACGACAGAATGTTTTAAGTTAAATTAATTTTATTTTTGTACAAATGTGACCTTTGCTTTCCAGAATCATATTTATTCGCAAGTTTGTCCTCCTAAGAGGCAAAACAGAAAGAAGCTCAGAAATTTGAAAACTTTGAACAATTTATTTATTTACACTCTTCCTTGACTTTAGATGACTTAAGATTAAAGTTCTAAAGAAAAAATAGTTTTTACTTATCCCTAAAACTTTGTCAATCTAGAGCTATTCTGGTGCTGAACTGATCCATGTGTCTTGGTGCTCCAGTGAGGTCAGAGGTCAGGGTTGGTTCGAGCAACACACCGGAGCTGGCAGGCATTCAGTGCCTCGCTCAAGGACACTTGAGCAGGGTGGATGTTTGTCAGCAGTGGTGCATGAACCACCGGGTTGAAGGATGGTCCCTTTAGCCAACAGGCTGCCCTGCTGTCCCCAAATAATCCCAAATAAACTAAGATGAATGTAATGATGGTTATCCCTCACTTTGAAATGAACAGTGAACAAATGAAAGGCCACTGTGCAGCCTCACTGCCCGGCTCACAACCTGGAGAGTGAAAGATTTCTGCCTTTTATCATTAATTAGACAGCTCCATGTTGAATCTTGATGCCTTTTTTCCTTGCTGGAATTTTGCAGCCTCAATATAGGATCAGCAGGCGAGTAAGACTGGGAACCCCAGGGCTGAGCATATTTGTTACATCTCTATTTTTATACTGTAACCCCGTACTGAAGGCACAATCTGTGCCAACACTTTGTCATAATGTCACATCAAATCATAAGCTCACCTCTCTCAACAGCGAATGACTACCTTCGCTCACATGGGGTTGGAGTTGGATCTCTGATAGGATTTTGTGTGTGGGGTAACACCTGTAAGCCTTAGACAGGATTATTGAAAGAGGAGTGACTCAGCCACACCAGGGGATACTGACATGTAATCTTCTCGTTTGCCTTGCTCAGGTCTTTCTAAATCTCTCGGCCTCATTGAGGGCTTTGGGGGTCGAGGTAAAGGTGGCCTCCCTGCCACCCTGTCACCAGCTGAGGAGAGTGATGCAAAATACCTGAGGGAGAAGTATGGATATAATGCCTACCTCAGTGACAAAATCTCTCTGGATCGGACCATCCCGGACCACCGTCCCAGCAAGTGAGCACAGAGATTTGATTTAGCCAAAGCTGTCAAAAAACGGGTCTGACAAACTTGTTCTCTGTGCAAATTTCATAAACCTGCATGTTTTATTTTTAAGAGCACGAATAAAATGTTTGGCTTCATGACCCTTCTGCTGGTATCAGGAACAAATTCCTGTGTGCTTTGAAGTGTTTGTACCTAATGCACTGCACCGTCCCTTTTAATTTCTCTTCCTCTCTCTCTCTCTGTCTGTGCCTCTTAATCTGTTGTTGGATTTGTGATGAAGCTGCACTATCAGTGTGTCCATCGATATGCATGTATGCATGGGCAGACAAATCTAAACACACACACACACACACACACACACACACACACAGGTGGTGCTTGTATCAGCAGGTGTGAACTGCATGCTTCTGATTGCATTTGCGTATCATCAGTGTATATGCATGTGCATCCAGGGGTGCATGCTCCCATACTCCCAAATAGCCTTGTGTTGTATCTGTCTGCGAGCTTTCCATAGAAATGTTCATTCACAAAGTGTCTGTCTCTGCTCCTGAACCCCAGTTAATGAGCAACAGCCCCCGTTTGAAAGTCGGGGATGATGAGAAAGCCTTCAGCCAATCTCTGCCACCAGTTGCGTAGCTTCCATGGTCGGGCCTGCTACTGCTAATGCAGTAATAGCATTAGCAGTAGTAGTAGCACTTGAAGTAGTAGTAGTTGTGGCAGTATATGTAGTAGTAATTATAGCCTTTTAGTATCAGTAACAGTACCAGTATCAGTTTTTTAAAAGTTATTTTATGGCATGTCTGCTTTATTTGACAGTCACAGTAGAAAGAGGCAGTAAGGGCAGAGAGACAGAGGGGATGGCATGCAGCAAATGGCCTGAGGTCAGATTCAAACCCAGTGTGCTGCGAACAGGACTCAGCCGGAACACGTGGTGTGCGCTCTTATCTGGTGACTGGGCTGCCCCCTGTCAGTGGACTTTTAAAGACACAGCGATCATCCTGGTGCCAGGAGTGCCAGCAACCATCATTTCATTGTGGATTCACTGAGATGGAGACACTTGAAAACAAAAATGTAAATGACAGTCGCTCAGCAGTGTAGAGGAAGTTTTTAGGCAACACTTTCCACAGTGAGCTACTGTTTGGTGCAGTTTGGTTTTAACACTGGCCAGGACATTTTTTATTATGTTGGTCTCCCCCATATCTTTCCTTCTCCAGCGCTCTTTAAAAAAAAAAAAAAAAAAAATAGTGCACTTTTTGCAGAAAACATGCAAACCTGGCAACTCTGCAAGTCTGTATAGACTTTATGCCAGCTGCTTATAACCTGATGTGGAGTTAAAATGACAATATTATTTGACATAGTTAAAAAAAAATGTGTAGGGGCAATTCATTAGTCCCTTGACACAATCCTGTGCCCTCAGCCGGAGGGTCAGGACGCCCCAGGGGGATCACTCAGTCATTTGGGGAGTTCTGATATGATTAAGAATGTGAAAAAATATATTTCCAATACACAGCTCTATTGTAATCATACTTAACATACTTAACTTAAGTTCACCATTATTCATTGTTAAGCCTGTAACGGATACATAGGCATGTTTTGGGGGCTGTCACAAGGTTGAGGATAATTGTGCCATCTGACTTCACCAGCTGTTGTGAATACATAGGGTTCATACTGATAATGTAGGTTGCATTTATTCCATTATGGAAGATAATAAGATACAAAGACCACCTTTTTTTTTAATGTGACAAGGAAAGGAGATAAGGAAAGGAAGGAAGTCACTCTCCACCAGTGTAACTGCACAGAGAGATGCAGCCAAAGCCTTGATGCACCTCTCTCCCCTTCATTAGAGCTGTAGCCCATTTAAACAAAGGCTGCAGTAAAAATAGGCCTCCTATCTGCAGTAGACAGACTGTGAATAGGCCAATATGGAAAAAAAAGGAAAAGGAAAGGAAAACCCATGTGATTATAGTTGAACAGGAGAAGGCACGTGATTCGTCTTTTAGCCTCTGTGAACAAGATGTCAGCAGCTCTGTGGAGGCAGCTTGGTCTTTCACAGTGATGACTGAGGAAGAGAGGAGCGCGCAAATCCCAGGATGCAAGTCTCACAGCAAGGCATTAGAATAACCTCACATAGAAAAGGTTTCATTTGGCTTTCAGATAAGATAGTCACACTGTGGCGTAACATACTGCGTGTCTGTCTGTCTGTCTGTCCAGATGCAGGAAGGTCAGCTACCCGAGAGACCTCCCCCAGATCTCCCTCATCTTCATCTTCGTCAACGAGGCTCTGTCAGTGATCCTCCGCTCAGTGCACTCAGCTGTCAATCACACACCAGCTCACCTGCTCAAAGAGATCATCCTGGTGGACGACAACAGCGATGACGGTCAGTAGACTTTTATTCCCAAAGCACCCGCACATCAGCTGTTAGAATGCTCTCTGCTGCTCCCCTACATTGAGGTTTATGCAGAGACTGTCAGTTCTTGTTGCTGAAAACATATTAATACTAGTAGAATGACATGGTAACACCAGTCCTGTATTCTGAAAGAAGTATGGAGACTCACAGAGATATTCATGCCCTAAGAAGTGTAAAAGCACATCAGAAAAAAATGTGGACTCAGGCTTTCATAAGTCATGCATGAAAGGGTTAAAATCTTTTTTTTTCGTATAACAAGTTAAAATATATATATATATATATACCAAGGGGATGAGACAGTCCCACTTGTTTCCAATGCAGTTTTTCCTCATTTCAGGAATTTTTCTGGGAACAAGTATAAATATGTTGAAACAAGGCAGAATATCCGATATAAAAATGTCACTTTTTTTTAGTCTTCGTGGAGTTGACCTCATGTGTGCGTGTTAGTTTTTGCACTGTGAGCTTAAACACACTCATACCATTATATGCTGATACATTAATATGTTGATTTGGACCAGGGGTCACCAACCCAGTCCTCCAGGGCCCCCTGTCCTGCAGGTTTTGGTTCCAGCTCTGCTCTTTCACACCTGACCCAATTAAAGCTCACACATCTTCCTGCACGCCCTGTTCAGGTAGATCTGCTTCAACCAATCAGCACCAAGCCCTGGTTTAGACAGATATTAGGCAGATATTAGTCTTTAAATAAACATTATGGCCCAGTCTGTGTTGCCTGTGCTGATTTAACAGATATTACTTCAGTCAGCCTCAGAGGTAACAGTCTGTGAAACTTGCCTCACTCTTACAAAGCCACTAACCAGCATATGAAATTTGTTAAAATGGGTTTCAGGGGAGACTTTTTAATGTCCAGAGGCTTCTCCATCCTGCAAAGAATGACATTCAGACAGAGAAACACACACACACACACACACACACACACACACACACACACACACACACACAACAAAAAACACTAAATCCTTGTAATGTGTTTCATCCTTTAGGATTTGGCATATAGATGGTAGAATTTAAACATGTAGCATGAAATAATGGCTCAAAATAACAGTTATAGGCAGGTAGTGCAGACATGCATGCACGCACACACACACACACACACACACACACACACACACACAAATAATTTAGAGCCTCCTCAGATTGCAGCTGCAGAACGTACTGTCCCCTGTCACCAATAGAGTTTACAATCAACACTCCATATTGTGCTCTGAGCATACAGCCGAGTGCCTATATTGACTTCCCTTTATGATGTACATTATATGTTTCCTTGTTTATTATTCTTCATTTTGTGCACATGTGACACACCCTTTTGCACGAGCAACACCCAAACTCTTTAACCCTTTATAGGGCACTCATTGAAATACTGTGAAATTCAAAAAAAAACAACAACAACCCTAGACTGTTATTAGAGAACATGACAGGACTTTATTACTTTTATAAAATTTTTCTAAAATTTTCATTTTTCTATAGAAAATCAAAGCCAATGAGATTGGTCAAATGCCACAATCATGTGACCTGGGATGTAGAGCGATCTTTGCTGATTGGCTGGGTGAAGACCAAATGATTATTGAACTAACTGAGACAGGGGATGGGCCTGATATGTACAATTTCTGAAATTACCAAAAACAGTCAAGGCTTAATCTCTTATAAGCATGTAAAAAAACAACACTTGCAAACACTTCAAAGCAATTTCATACAAGAAATTTGAGCTCCGGCGTGTGCGACACAGACAGCGTCAGCCAACACAAAAGCATGCGTTAAGGCTTTCTGCGGGGAACACAGGGAAAGATGGCGCCCTGAAATGTCCACTGGCAGGACGGCGGCGTCGAATGCGTAACGGGGCTCCGTCAGGGTGACAAGGTGACGGGCGTCTCCTCGACAGAAGCCGCGTCCACCGGTATTGAGGCTCGGTGTTTGGTCGGGTGACTAATGGGTCCAGCTTTTGCGGGGCGGACAGGCGGAGAGGCAGAGTGCCACAATAGGATGTCACTGGAGAGATGTCCCCGTCTTATTTATGGGGCTGCGCTGCCAGGCTGGGCCCTGTAAGACGAAGACAGGAAGAGCGGAGGGGAGTGGACTGCAAGGAGGGATGAGGGCGGATGGGATGAAATTAATGAGGAGGGAGAGAGGAAGAGGCGTATGTTGTGGAGGGGAAAGTAGCTTGAAGGGAGAGTCGGAGTAGAGGAGGTGAAAATAGGTAGTGTGAAAGAGAGAGAAAGATGCACACAGAGCGAGGAGATCAAGCCAGGCTATTAGAGGAAGTGGCAGACGAAGTGAGAGAGAGAGAGAGAGGGTGGGAAAGAGTGAGGGGCCTCAAGAAAAATAGGGTCCGACAGAGAGAAGGAGAGCGAGTGTAATGCATATGGAAAGGAGGGAGGGAGGAACGCAATAGAACGGAAGAGTAAAACAGATGCGATGAGGAAATGGGACGCGAGAGACGGTACGAGAGGAAGAGGAGGAGAGACCTCATGCGTGGAGGCAGAAACAGCCGGGGCATGAAAAAGTGGCTGAGGATGGCCAGAAATGCAAGGAGAGAGAGAGAGAGGGAGAGGGAGAGGAGGGTAAAAGGAGGGAGAGACAGTTCAATCCCCCCCATGCTCTTGGCTCTGCTGGATGGCTGAGAGCCAGCTATCTATCACAGAGGGAGGAAACTGCAGCAGGGGAGAAGGCGAGGCATGCAAACAAATAACACTCACCATTCTCTCTCCGCCTGCATACGTCGCCCGGCTCGGCTTTTTTGGCCTCGCGTGACGGTTTGGACAAAACTCACACGTGTGTATGCATGTGTGTGTATGCGTGTGTGTGTGTGTGTGTGTGAGAAACCGAGACAAAAAGCATCAGAAATGTGTTTATTTGTCTGTGATGATCATCAAGAATATAGAGAGACAGAAAAACAGAGAGCATTACAAATATGTGCAAGTGTGTGCATGTAGGCGTGTGTGTGTGTGTGTGTGTGTGTGTGTGTGTGTGTGTGTGTGTGTGTGTGTGTGTGTGTGTGTGTGATGCAAAGGAAGAGGGGCTGTGACTGTTTGGCTCCGGAGGGAAAAGGCTGATCACTTGAGTGAGAGATCAAAGGTGCAGCGGCTGCCACCACTCAGGAAGCCGCAGACTCCCTGTGGTGGTTTTTGCCGTCTGCTGGAACGCGATACAGAGCCGCAGGGACGCGAGAGAACACGCTTACGTCGCATCTTCCCGCCGCTGTGTGTGTTTGAGTCTTGAATATGACACAAAACTGGCCAATGTGATGAGGCCTTTTGGTTTGGTTGTGTTTTTGTTCCTCTGAGTGCGAATAATCAGACGACGGGATTCTTTATTGATCGCTGAGGAGCTGTTCTGTTTCCTCTTGTCTGGGTCAGGGTCAGGGTCAGCCAAAGAACAACAAACCCAGCGCTGGCAGGGGCTCAAAGCCTTTCTTGTGGCTTAATGCTTCGTCCTTAAGTTGAAGAGCAGACTCTCGAACCACGAGCAGGGTTCATAGGGTCAGACAAACTCCGGAAATTTGAAAATGCAATTTCCAGGTCCTGGGAAAAGTTATGAAAAAAAAAACAATTGCAAAGCCGTGGAAACTGACCAACACAGCGTTCGCTCAGTTTAAAACTGATTCACCAGTTCAGCGTGTTGTGGCCCTTGAGGATTCCTGTGATGTGTGTTCATGCATCAGTTTGTCTCAGTGTGGTAAAGAAAGCTGAACATACTTTACTTCACCTCTGCGAGCCAGTGGTATCCACAGACTGACTGCTCTGTTGTTTCAGCTTGGACTGGACTTACAAAGTGAAAAACTCTGTCCAGGTTTATGTGAGTCTCTCGTTTGTTTTACAGAGGCTTATATACAGTATTTGACTGACTTTCACCACATAGCGCCCATGGTGCTAAAACAAACATTTTCAGGGGCAAATCTAAAAAATACATTTTATGGAAAAGTCATGGAAAGGTCAGTGAAAACCTCTGGCAAATACAGCGGTGGAAAAAAGTTTTCGGACACCCTTAAAATTTTACACAATCTCAAATATTATCATGAAATATTTGTGGAAAAATCTTTTTTTTGTGTTTCAAAAGGTGTGGCTGCGTTAGACAGATACAAACAAATACAAATTATATTTTTTTGTTTATTGTTTACAAGAAAAACTAAGCAAACTAAATAGTTGACAGTGTAATCTTTATCTTCAGGCGTGTTTCCTGCGTTAGGTTCCTTGTTTTAGCCATTTTTGTGTCTGAAGAACTTTCAGATGTGCTGCTTTACATAGACACCAAGCTTGGCAACAAAAATTGGGTCTTTTAATAAAAAGAACGACCTTCATCACTGGTACCAAAATGAGCCAATACTCCAAATTTCTTATGTATTTTTATGGAACCAATCATTTTGAAGTTTTTAATGGCTTTTTTAGGATTTGTTTAGTATTTTGGCTGTGACTGGACTAAAAGAAATTGCACCTGAAGACCTAAGAGTGATTCTTAATGCAATATTTCACAAATGCATGGGCTGTCCCAAAACTTTTTTCCACCACTGTAGGTGTCTGAATCACAACAAGAACAAAACCCTGCTGCTGTTTTCATTCCATGTGTTTTTGTCTCTTGTGGCCCAGAGCAACTCAAAGGACCACTGGAGGAATACGTGAACAAGCGCTACCCCGGCCTGGTGAAGATCGTCAGGAACCAGAAGAGAGAGGGGCTGATCCGCGCCAGAATCGAGGGCTGGAAGGTGGCCAGTGCCGAAGTGACAGGCTTTTTTGATGCCCATGTGGAGTTCACTCCTTCCTGGTGAGTCGGTTCGGCCTTTGGATAGACTTGAAAACCTCAAGGTAGAACTGTTGGGATGCAAGGGAGTCAAATCATTCATTGAGGAAACAGCACAGAATCAGCACCATAGGATTTGGTTCAGGCTCTGTTTGGCTGTGATGAATAGTGTGACTCTTTAGGCTAACAGAGGTTCAGTTCCTTTGGTGGCAATTCAGTTTAAAAATGATGTTTTTTTGTTTTTGGAACGATTCAGTTTGGTCCAGTTTTGTGAACCATGATGCAGGCCCACCTTGTTGTCATGTGGTAAAGATGATGATGAGACGATGAATGCCTCTCAGTTCTCGAAAGAGTATAGCTAACAAAAGACAACTCCTTAACCCCATCATAACCAAAAAAAAAAAAAAAAAAAAAAAATTGGAGCATTTTGTTTCACATGTGTTTTTGTGTTTTTGATAACAAAACATTAGAGACAGGCAGTGTAAATTGTTGCATTAATTCTATGAGTTATTAGTCTTGGCATAAACCTGAGGGCTTTAATCTTTCCTCAGTATTTCTGTAATAAACTTAGTGGTCTGGCCTCTCATTTGAATTTTTTTAAAGAATGGTGAATGATTTGATTCAAAGCATTTCATTTGAATCAGGTCAAAGTCAGAACAATTCATTCTATTTAATTAGCAGATCAATTCACTTGAATCTGCAAAAATTAATAACTGATGCATTGATGTAATGAATAAATCATTGCATCCCTAGTTATGGCACAAATGAAGAATTTCATTTCAAAATGAGATATTCACTATTTGAAAAGAGAAGATAACAGCTTCATTTACCAAATGGTGTCTTGCATGAAAGTGAATCACATTTTGTGTTATTAATAGAAGTTCTGAGTCATCATAAATCCTCTTTGCCTTGTCAGTTTTTTTTTCATATAGATAAAATTATCTAAGGCAGCAAAACTTTTCCAAAATGCATAAAATTTTGCAGGCATAACCCATTGAAGTGCAATAGAACAACCGCAGCATTATTACAGCACTTTCTTTCAAAGCTGCCGCTAAGTGTGAGTCACTTCAGTGCTTTACAGAGTCCATGAAGGAGAGCACAAAGCAACAGCAAAGAGCCTAAAATGAACACACCAAACACTATCCTGTGCCTGGAAAAAATAAGATAAGAGTAAGTAGGGCTGTGTGATATGACGGTATATATCGTGCAACAGTAGAAAGTCATCAGTCGTCAGTCATTCAGTGTTGTGCTGTATCAGATCAACTCTCTGGTAATTTATTACGCTAGGTGATATTCTGTAATTTGAACAATGCTTAGTTGTCCTTTGCGCTCCACACATGAGCGTAGGCAACATAAACTTACAGCACAACAAACACAATAACACAGTGTAATGTAAATCCTGTGTGGAAGTGTAGCAGTAGCAGTATCTAAAAAAAAAAAAGGGATTTCCCAGTTTGGGATCAATAAAGTAAATCTATCTATCTATGCTGTGATCAACATGGTACGATTGTCTGTTCTGAGTGTCACACTTCACCGATCACTAAAACTCTGGACAGCAGCGTCAACTTATTAACTCTACGCAAAACACTCACTCCGAAGCAACGTTTTGATATATTTCTCACTGTGAATTTAGTGAGTCCTTGCAGTCTGTAGAATTTGGGGGATGAGCTGGCAACATCACAACAGACACGCAAACCTCCTCAGTTCCAACCGGTTGAGGAGACATGAAAATCGGCATCATGTTGTCTTCATCAACCGGCAAGAAACACGGCTGTCGCGCCAAAAAGTGGCCTTGTGTCGTCCTGTGTGCGTGGTGCATGGGTGCAGGAAGCCTCAGCGTTCTGACAGAAAAGTAAATGACCGAGGTAACTGACTGAAGTAGTGTCCCTCCATATGGCACCTTCACGGCACTGTTGTTGCCTGGGAAAAAACTGTGCCAGCATTGGGAAGCATGTACATCATTACACTGCTATTTTAAATACTTTACACTTAAACTTATATTTTGTTTGCTGTTGAATTGAAAATTTGCCCAAAGGTTCCAAATAAAAGGAGAAAAATAATAAAATATGATTAAGTATCTTTTATTTGTCATTTATTTAATTAGAAATGTAATAAGGAATAAGTCTTTTCATGTGATCATTTTAGATAAACATTTTATTTATGTAATTCACTGAAAAGGTGCAATATTGATATATATTGTTATCTGGATATAAAATGACCATATCAGGATATGAGATTTAGGTCATACTGCACAGCCCTGAGAGTAAGAAAAGAGGAGGGTGGGTGGCCCTGTAAGTTAAAGTGTAAAATGTAAGATGTGCAGTTCATGAAATATACAAAAGATGAATAAAATACAACCTCATACTAAAGCCTGTCCCCAGAAGTAAGTTTTGAAGAGTGATTTAAAGGATTTAAAGTGATTTAAAAGCAAACATGTTGTGCAACACCAGGGCCGAGCCAGTTCTGGCCAGAATCAAAGAAGATCACAAGAGGATCATCTTGCCCTCCATTGACAACATCAAACATGACACGTTCGAGTTGGAGCGCTACGAGAACTCAGGCCACGGATACAACTGGGAGCTGTGGTGCATGTACATCAACCCGCCCAAGCAGTGGTGGGACGAGGGCGACACCTCCGCACCCATCAGGTATATATGTGTGTGTGTGTGTGTGTGTGTGTGTGTGTGTGTGTGTGTGTATATACAATACAGGCCAAAAGATGAGAGAATGCCAAGAGTGTGCAAAGCAGTAATCAGAGCAAAGGGTGGCTATTTTGAAGAAACTAGAATATAAAACATGTTTTCAGTTATTTCACCTTTTTTTGTTAAGTTCATAACTCCACATGTGTTCATTCATAGTTTTGATGCCTTCAGTTAGAATCTACAATGTAAATAGTCATGAAAATAAAGAAAATGCATTGAATGAGAAGGTGTGTCCAAACTTTTGGCCTGTACTGTATATATATATATATATATATATATATATAGTACATAGCGTTAAAAAGCTTAATAATTAGTTTGAATAAATAAATAAAATAAATACATTGATATTAAAAAATTAAATCTGGAGGAAAGGGTTGTCACGTGAACACCCTCCCACACTCACAGAGGTAAACAGAGTAAACTTGCAGAAAGTCAGTGTTTCCCATACACAGACCAGTGTGGTGCAACACGTGTGAATTTCCCAGTCTGGGATCAATAAAGTATACCTATCTATTTATCTATCCATCACACAATCAACACCAAGCGCCACAAATTGATTCCGCTTTTTTCTCCCTAACACGATTTTAAAATATAAATATTGTGCCGTTCAATCATCTCTGCATAGCGCTCTGTCTCCCTGTCATTCTCATTCACACACACACACACACACACACACACACACACACACACACACACACACACAGACATGCGCATACATGCCAGTAGTGCGCGGGTACATTTAGGCTGTGTCCGAAATCACTCCCTAACCACTATATAGTGATTACGCCATTTTGTAGGGATGTCCGAATGTTTAGTGATTATTAATGTTCACTATATAGTCCACTGGATGTATCCCACAATCCACTGCAAAATGTAGTGGACATCCGATGGTCACTAACCAGGCAATATATCCCGTCATGCATTGTGGAACGGCGCCGAACAACGAGCAAAGTAGTGTCCGAAACGGTCCGTTATTGAATTCACTACATAGTCCACTACATTGAATTGCCTATATAGGGAGTAGGGAGTAGTGAGTGAGTGAGTGATTTTGGACACAACCTTATGAACGACCCGCACTTGCCCGACGTTTTCAACCAACCCGACTGCAACTCGGACCGGAAGTAGGTTAAAATAATGATCGCCGAAGTCTGCAATGATGAAAATATGGGTCCCTCAAGAAAAAGGTGGGAACCACTGATCTAGCCAATGAGAGGCAGAATAATAAGAGTCACTTCATTGTCATGGTTAACAACAAAGTGAGGTGATAAAGTAACAATCCCCTCTTGTCTGGGTGGGGAATTGAACCCCTGGTCTTCTGCATGGAAGGTGGAGACACTAACCGCTCTGCCATCAGGGACTTGGGCTCATTGCCCATTCATGTTGATAAATTACAAAAAAGTGTAAAGTCCAATCGGTTTGAAAATTGACATGCCGCTTTTTCTGCACAAGACGCACATTTTTCGTATAGGATAATAAAATAATAATAATAATTATAATAAAAAAAGATCCGGGGTTTTTGAAGAAAGTAATGTAATGTGAACATGTGAATTGTTCAATACAGTTTGAACCAGTCTTTTCTATACCGATATAGAAAGCCAGCAACACCGTCTCGCTTCATTTATTTCTATCTCCCCTTACAGGTGAGGTGTGAATATAGTTTCTAACAAGTGAAAAATGATCTGAATAGAGAAATATTCACATCTGTATACAGAAATCTGTAAAGTGTAAATGTAGTTTAGTTTGTGTATAAATGGCTCTTCCAGATGTGAATTGAATTTCCACAGCAGTTTGTGACGTCCATTCATTCAGATCCTGCTGTGAATGAAGAGGACGCCATGTGTCATCATCAAAGAGTTAACAAATCAATAATCAAACTGTGAATCAATCAGCAGATAATAACCACAGAAGGTCTGTTGTGTCTTGTTCTCTCCATCAGATTCCTGTGAACTCAAACTGGACACAAACACAGCAAACAGACTCCTCGTCCTGTCTGAGGACAACAGGAAGGTGACAGAGGTGGAAGAGGAGCAGCCATATCCTGATCACCCAGAGAGGTTTGACTCCTGCCCACAGATCCTGTGTAGTGATGGTCTGACTGGTCGCTGCTACTGGGAGGTCGAGAGGGAAGGACTGGTTTCTATAGGAGTGACTTACAGAGGAATCAGCAGGAGAGGAGACAGTAAAGACTGTGAGCTTGGAGGAAACAAAAACTCCTGGAGTCTGAACTGCTATGATTCTGGTGATTTCTCTGCCAGGCACAACGACAGAGAGACAGTCATCCCTTTCCCTCCCTCCTCCTCTCACAGAGTGTCAGTGTATCTGGACTGGCCTGCTGGCTCTCTGTCCTTCTACAGCGTCTCCTCTGACTCACTGATCCACCTCCACACCTTCAACAACACCTTCACTGAACCTCTGTACCCGGGCTTTAGGGTTGGGTCATATGAGTCCTCAGTGTCTCTGTGTCAGATCTGAGGAGTGAGAGTCACACACACAAACACACACACACACACACACACACGCAATTACACACTCACACACACGCAATTACACACTCACACACACATACACACACACACATACGCACACACATACACACACACACACACACACACACACACACTCTCACACACACACACACACACACACTCAACATAAATACTAAATGAATGGTTTGATCTACATCAGTGAGGATTTTTCTCTGTTGATTCATTTGATTTCATGTTGTTGTATTTTGTTTTTTCTGTGCAAATGAACTCTCAACTGTCATTTTCTAATCAAGTTCAGTCAGTTTGTAAAAGGTTTCTGCCAACAACAAACAAGTCAGTTCCAACAAACCACATCCAGACCTTTTGGTTTTGGCAGTGCGTCCACACTGAAGTCTGAGTTCTTCTTCAGCGTCACAGTCACTGCTTTCTTACTCACTAACTGTTAGAAAGTCTCTCTGGCTTGGTGACAAAATGACAACTCTGATTTCTGTCTCTGGAGTTTCCAAGGAGAAATTCATCTCACATTTACTTCAGTGTGAAAACAGATGATCTAATATTTTATAGCAGTTTGATTTCACTCAGTGTTCAGATTTCACATGGAGAGGATGTGTAATATATTAATGGTTGGAACAGATCTTGTATTAAATTGTTGAAACTGACTGGGAAAGCCATTTTTGAAATGTGGAATATGAGTGTATGAATATGAGAATGATGCTCTGCATCCACAGGGTCGGACATCTCCACGCTGCCCTTCCATTGTCTGTGCTGGCAGCGGTGTGATGCATTCTGGGAGTGTTGTGTTCATCAGGGTTAGCCCTAACCCTGACCCTTTTAGTAGGGGGTGTAAACCCTAGACACCATCATGTGAGCCAAATGGTGTCAGGTTCACGTCCCTTTCAATCCAGGCAGGAAAGATCCTTCCCAAGTCAAAGAGCACACCACCTTTGGCGTGAGAAGGCTGTAGAGTCTGAGTTTCTATTCTCACAGCGGCCTTATCTGATTTGTGTCGTACGGACGCAGGAATGTGGCGTCCATCCAGGTTTCAAAGGGTTAAAATGTTCACCGTCATCATCATTTACACGGCTTTAGCTAAAGTTAGCAGGCGGCTATGTTAGACTTCCCTCAAAACCAATGAGCTCAAAGGATTGTGAAAGTTTTATTACTTTTATTAGTAATTTGTTACCAGCAGCCAAAAACCAACTATGGATTTGTTTTTACTTGATCAGTGACTCAAACCAACTGATGACCAACTGAACTGATCTCTCTGAGAGGGAGAGAGAGAGAGAGATAGAGAGAGAGAAAGAATGAGTTAATATTAGGTTGTACATGAACAGCTTCAGTGAACTGACAGTCTCAGCTCACGGCTGTTAGTTGCCATGATAATACAGCATCTGGCCATGCTCACATTACAGCCCATAATAAGCCGGACTGTGGCTTCACTCAGGCTGGGAAAGTAAACGTTTAACCAGCGAGCTCCACCATTCATTTCTAATTCCACACGAACGTTTTGCCTCGGTGTGTCTTGTTTCGTATGAAAACTGTGATGTCATTTATTCTGTGATAATTCTGCTCTGGTGTGTAATCTGATGTGTAATCCAGCAGCAGGAGAAAATGTCTTTAATTTTTGTCTGTCAGTTTAAGTTTATTTGGTTGTTCATCTATCCACAATGAAGACTTTTTTTTTTTTTAAATGGTCTGATGTTTTGTTGAATTTTTATTATACATTTTATCTGACCTTTTTGAATCTTGACCCGACAAAACTAACACTGACACGAATAAAAACTAAACTAAAATGAAGCATTTTCAAGAAATAACAACTAAATGAATCTGGCAAACCTGCTGTAAAAATCTATTTTAATAAAATCTGAAACTGGAAACAAAAAAAACAAAAAAAAAAAACAAGACGCAATAAAAAGAATAATGAAAACTGCAAAGCTAAAATAAACTTTATTTAGTCAGCATGGCCATAAAAAAAGGGTTTTGTGACTGATTGTATTTTTCCTGCCTTTAAAACATCTTTTTTTCCCCCCAGAGTTAACAACGAAAGTAGCCAACAAGTGAGACATCTTGCTTCTAGCCCATCTCTGGTGACAGCTGCATTTGTGTTACATCAGGAGGGAGGTGCATGATGGGAGGTGCATCGTGTGTGATGTCAGCGTCAGGAAGGGGACAGAGACAGAGTTTAGTGACAGTGAAGGCTTTTGTACACCGAGTCCTGAGCGTTTTTTAAAAAAATGTCATCTGATGAAAATGGTCACTGGCCCAGGAATCTGAAGCGTCTTGTTATTCTATCATTTTCCAAAATTCAAACACTGATAGCATCCAATCCTGAGAAGGTGTGAGGAGCAGCGAGGAGGTCGACAGGCCAGACCCAAACTGGAATCCTGGGAAAAGTGGCACCGGCTGATCACCACAGGAACCGAAAGGTCTCATTTCAGTTTCAGCCTCGACACACGGAGCAGATCCAGGCCAGCAGCTGTCCTGGGATCAGTCTGTTCAGCACACCTTTCTGCAGAGCCATTTCCACTGAGGTGCCGATCGCCCCACGGTCTGGTCCCGTCCATGCCGCCAGCAGGAAGCAGGAGGTGAGCGGTTAAAGTCTGCAGACCCGGCACCGACTATCTCCTGCAGAGCTACAGACCGAGGGCTTTACCTGCTTTACCTGCCTTGTACTGACACCTCAGTATTTTCAGTTTCTGGCAGCCCTGTCCCGTTGTGTGTTGGATCCCCACCGCTGCCAGCTCTCTCACTTTATATCACATGACGTCCTCATGTGGTCAGACAGCGTGGATTTGGAGTTGGACGTTGTCCTCTGTCCAGACAGCGAGCAGAGCCCTGATGTCTTCTGGACAGCCTTGTTGCCGCTTGTTCTCCATTTTTCTTTTCTCTGTTATTTTTCTGCCACAAAGCGAGCTGCTGCACTGACATCTGCACTCAGCAGCTGCAACGTAGCCCCACCCACCGCCAGGTAGGCCCCGCCCATCAGCCTTAGCTCCAGCTCAGAGCTGGGTCAGCCTGGTTGTCTGGCTCATAGGGATTCTCTGTGCTCTCAGCAGCTGGAATGATTTTCTGAATAAGGTGTCTATATGCGCTGCAGCAACTGGAATATTCTGTTTACATGTTACTTGGCATGTTCCCATGTTTCGGTGTATTCCATGCTCTGATGTAATGCGACACTCAACCTGCGGGGGGCAGCAGTACGCTTATAGGCGTCTGGGCTGCCGGAAATACAGAAGAAGAAGCAGAAGAAGTCTATTTCAAGTCTTTGATCAGCTGAAGGCAGACTGCAGTCTCCTGGCTCTTGCTGCTGTTCGCCATGTCGTTCTCCCCGCTTGCAGTAACCATAGCAACAAAGACGCCCCTGGATTCCTTCTGAATCGAGCATGCGCAGATGTGACTGAATATTCCAGTACGGGGCATTTTCTGATTAAGGTGTTTACATGGCACAATATTCTGGTTAAAACAGGCACATGCCAGGGGTCTGATTCAGAATATTCTCCAACTGGAATATGACCTTAATCGGGTTCAGTGTGTTTACATGACTCGTGCGCAACCGGAATATTGAGGATATTCTGAATAATACAGGAATATGGTGTGCATGTAAACGTGGCCAGTGTGAGTCAGTTGTTTTATTCTAATCTGGCCGCTGTTTGTCAGATTAGCTCTTCACTTTGTGAAGGCAGTGACTCCCGGTCATGTCCACGTCCCAGTCTCAATAAACATCAGCACCAACAACATTTTCCGTGGATTTTTATTTTAGTTTAGTTAGCTTTGTAGTGTGCAATATCGTTTCATTTAGTTCTCGTTTTTTTTCTAAAGTCTATTTGAGAATCTGCAGAGGCTGTTTTTGATGACGACAGCGACAGAAAGAAATTCAGTTTTAAACAAAAGTTTGCTCACTCTGCGTTAAACACCCCATGAAGTGAGACACTTCATGGGGTTGATAACAGTTGATTTGATGTATTTCCTGTTGAAACAGGAGGTTTGGGGGCGGGACACGGTGCAGGGAAGGATCACTCAGAGCAAACCAACAGGATCTCAGTTTGGGACAGAAACAGACTTTTATTTTGAAGGGACAGGTGGATGAGAGAGGATGTCTAAAGGTTTGTGAACGTTCTATTGGTTGAAATTTTAATTTCAAGCCACTAGAGCAGGATGACATCACTGTTTAAGACGCTCTGTCTGACAGGAAGTCGAGGTCACATGAGGTCATGTGAGGTTGTTTCATGGCGTGTATTTCTGTGTACTGAAACTGTGGAATTCTCTGGGGAATTGGTTAAAATTCTGTCCAGATACTTTTGATAAATCACATTTAAAAAAGAGTAAAGGGACAGTATGAACTTATGGAGTAACATTAACGTTAAGATGATGGTCTTTGTTTTTGTTTTTGTTTTGTTTGTTGTTTGGCTCATGTCCTTTTATTAAATTATGTTAGCCTAATCACAATTATAACTGTCAGACTGTCTAGTTTGTGTTCTGTATTTATTAATGGGAAAGTGGCACATGATACAAGCTTCTCCTCCTCCTCCTGAACCTGTTCTGGTCATGGCTGCTTGGTGTGTAATGAGCTTCCTGTCCTTCCTGTGGGGATGGGGGGTGGTGGGGTGTGACAGTGCCCACACCTGCGAAAAATGTTTGAGCCATTTTTTTCAGCCAGATTTAGAGGGATATCTCATTTCTCATTCTCATCATTCTCATTCAAGTTCTCACCACTCCTACCTTTGTTTTTGACATAAATCTATCTATCTATCTATCTATCTATCTATCTATCTATCTATCTATCTATCTATCTATCTATCTGTCTGTCTGTCTGTCTGTCTATCTGTCTGTGTGTCTCTGCCTGTGTCTCTCTGTCTGCCTGTCTGTCTGTATAGATAGATGGACAGATAGATAGACAGACAGTTATGTGTGGTCCATGGCATGGCCAAGGGTCAATTAACGTAGCGGAACTCAAATTGCATAGCGCATGTATATGAAATATCTATTACATATCTATATCTAAATAGGTAGACAGGTAAACAGGTAGATCCAACCGAGCAATCTGATTGGTCAATCAGACGTTTAGAATGTGCTCAGATAAGCATGACATCACTTTTTCATCATCACTGAAAATATTACTCGGCCTATTTCTTTTTGCCCGAGTCTGTATGGTTTCCATGGCAAAACGAAACGTTTCTCTGAAACCTGCATCAAAAGCTGCTGTCAACTGTGTTTGTTTTGTCAATTTTGATTTCTTTGGCGACCTAAGTTTGGTCAAATGTCTGCAAGACAACCTGACAAACACCGGGCAAACAGCTGATTTTTCAGCTGTAAGGAAAGAAGAGCTAAACAAGATCCTCCGTGAATTTTATGGAGCTTTAATTTCTATGATAAAGAGAATGAAATGCCTCAGCAAATTCAGCACCACAGACAGTACCTGCTGAGGCAGATTCAGCACCACGGACAGTACCTGCTGAGGCAGATTCAGCACCACGGACAGTACCCGCCGAGGCGGATTCAGCACCACGGACAGTACCTGCTGAAGCGGATACAGCACCACGGACAGTACCTGCTGAGCCTGATTCAGCACCATGGACAGTACCTGCTGAGCCTGATTCAGCACCATGGACAGTACCCGCTTAGGCAGATTCAGCACCACGGACAGTACCTGCTGAGCCTGATTCAGCACCATGGACAGTACCCGCCGAGGCGGATTCAGCACCATGGACAGTACCCGCCAAGGCGGATTCAGCACCATGGACAGTACCTACTGAGCCTGATTCAGCAACAGTGCCTGCTGAGGCAGATTCAGCACCACGGACAGTACCTGTCAGATTTTCCACAGAGATGTGCGGCTATAACTTTGTTATTGTTATTAATGCGTTAATGTTACCAGTTATTAATTAGGGCCCGAGCACTGTCCCAGTGCGAAGCCCTATTGTATTTGTACCGTTTCTTTCTTCTTCTTATTATTATACATACGTGTCATTAGGCCTTAATTTGACCCCCTAAACATGCTCAAAAACTCACCAAATTCGGCACACACATCAGGTCTGGCGAAAAATTCGATAAAATCAAAAATCAAACCCCCCAGGTGCAAAAATGGGCTCGGTAGCGCCACCTAGGGACGCAAAGGCAGCCCCTGCGGCCCACAGGAATGTGATAGAAAGACCAAACCAGCGCCGAAACGTAGATCTCATCAAGTCCGACATTTTTCGTGCCGTGCCCCCCACCTAAAACCAACAGGAAGTCCGCAATTTGCATTTGAAAGTCACGTTTTCGCCCAAATTTCCACTTTGCATGAAATCTATCTCCTCCCAGGGCGTTAGTTTTATCGGCTTGCAAATTTCATAGATGACAGAGAACATAGTGCTTAACAAAAGTTCTGAAGGAATTTACATTCCTTTTGAACCGTTTGGATTTCAGAAGGACGCAAAGTCTGACCCTGCGTTCCAATACTCATACTATCATACTATTTAGTAGGGAAAAAAAAGATTTAGTGTGTCCCAATACATAGTATGTCAGATGCAGTATGCCAAGAGTACCAGGATGTTCTACTACATCCGGTCAGATTTCGCAGTATGGATTTCAGCATGCTGCTCTGGCCAGTCTGACCCACAATCCTTTGTGCAGCGGACGTTACGTCACACTGCGTGTACAGGCCACGCCCACATACGGACGACAACAAAACGCACATATCGCATAAAACTCGCTCAGTGACAGCAGAAGCAACAGGAAGACAGAAGATCAGAAATCAAAGAAGATCAGACAGAAGATCAGAAATCAAAAAGGACAGCGCAGTATGAAACAGCACCAGCATTTTGACAACAACATTCAAATTTGCCGCTACAGACGGCGGCGGAAGTGAGCGAGAGGGCCGGACTTCAGGGATGATGTATGTAGTGTGTCCCAATAGTATGCATATGCATGCATATTTCATACTAAACTACATACTTTGTAAGGGCAGCTGCAGTACCTACTAAAAGTAAAAAGTATAAGTATGCGATTTGGAACGCAGGGTGAGTGTCCACAAGCACCACCTCCACTTTTTCCCATGGACCCTGGTGTGCCTGCTGTGAATAAACAGGCACTTGCCCTGACAATGGGCACTAATTAGGCCCCTGGTGACTAAAGTAAAAGTCTGACAGCTTTCAAACCTATGCCGATGGAAAGAGGACGCATATTCCTACAAAACTATATATCATGGTGTGGATTGGAAAAAGTTTGTGGCCACTGAAGAGTTGTTCAACAGGTTTGGACTCTGGTTTCTCTGCTCTGCACTGTTCTCCCTCCCCTCCTCCACTCCTCTGACTCACAGTAGCTGCCTGCAGCCTTCTCCCAATGCACACTCATTGGGAAGGAGCAGTAACAACTCTGTGTGTGTGTGTGTGTGTGTGTGTGTGTGTGTGTGTGTGTGTGTGTGTGTGTGTGTGCTTAATGCCACAGCCACCGGGCACAAATGGGCACGTGGCAGCACGGGTGCGAGGGCCCGTCCAACGCTGCTTGCAGCTTTAATTAGCTTATTAATTAATTTGAATCCCACAGGTGGAGAAACACTGGCTTATCTTGTAAATTTGTAAAATTTTCCTCATAAATTTACTACTTTAATCTAAGAGAATATCTTCTTGTAAATTTATAACTATAAATTTATATCTTCTTGTAAATTTATAACTATATAATTTATTAATCTAGATTATTTTGCGTTTGTTTTCCTCACTGTATTATTCCCTGTCCCCTGTCCCCCTGTATTTTCCCCCCACAGTGGCCCTAACACACAGTTGTACAGCTGCTGTGAAAACTGCAAAAGAACCCCAAAACAGCCTGAAGTGTGCCGTCCTGCGCCGGTCGGCGTGGCTGCAGCTCCCCGCTCAGCACACGCGGTTAAACAGCTGGCGGGCCCCGGCACCGCCGCATCATGCTCCTCAGTCACACACACACACACACACACACACACACACACACACACACACACACACACACACACAGACTGTTCAAATAATCAGCCTGTCAAAACCCGCAAAACCAGTCGGCCATGTCTCCTGCCTGTAGCCTATTTTTCACCAGTAATTAGCAAGATTAATTTGAAGAGAATATATAGTTAATATTCAAAAGTCACTTTTTATACTGGAAAATAATGTGAGGAATCATAATTTCATTATGTTTTTATGAAGCCAGTCGTTAACTGTATGGTGGCTTAATTTCACACCTCCAAAATGTGTCTGAGGAAAAAAACACAAAATAATAAGAGAATTTTTAAGCTACAGGACGTTATTTAAAAAAAAAAAAAAAAAAAAAAAAAAAAGCTGAAAAGCTGTGAGGGAATAAGAGGTTTACCATTCAGAGGAGGGAACCTGTACTCCGCAAGAACAGACTCTCACCCCAGATCCGTTATCAAAACCTGCCGTTTTAATGTTGACCTGCTCACCTAGGAAGCCGTGACACCTCGGGGTTGTCTTGCAACACGACATGTTTTGCTTGTGTCTCCGGGTGCTATCGGTATAGAAAAGTCTTTTCTATACCGATATAGAAAGCCAGCAACACCGTCTCGCTTCATTTATTTCTATCTCCCCTTACAGGTGAGGAAAGGGTGCTATCGGTATAGAAAAGTCTTTTCTATACCGATAGCACCCGGAGACACAAGTTATTGATATAAAGGGTTGCTTGCTGGATCTTTTCTGAAAAGATCCAGCAAGTGTAATAGATATGAACATATGTGTGTAAAACTAAGAGAAAGATAACGTATAGTTTAAATGGTTAAGGTGCACTCTAATGTGTTTTACTTAATATTTGGAAAGAGGCATTTCGAAATAATATTTCAAGATATTTCTTAAAATATTTCTTTATTTTCGTTTTTATTTCAGCAGAGAAATGTGTTCTTATTGATTGCTCTTGTCTTCCGGGTTTCGCCTGTAGAGGGCGCATGTGATCTATTGTTCCGGCAGAGAAATGTGTTCTCATTGATTTTCTGGTCTTCCGGGTTTCGCCTGTAGGGGGCGCATGTTGCTGACGGCTTGTTCAATACAGTTTGAACCTGAAGCCAGCAACACCGTCTCGCTTCATTTATTTCTGTCTCCCCTTACAGGGGTGTAACACAAGCAACCCTTTATATCAATAAAATCTCAACTTCTGTACTTGTTCACACCGCTCGTATTTCTGCGGAAGACGACCGCGGGCTGATAGGAGCGGGGATCATTAAAGTTAAAGAATTGTTGAATTAGGTTCAGATCGATGTAGTGGATGTATGCCGAATTTAAGGGCAGATCAAAACGACCACTAAAATATTCCTGATGCTGTGCTAGCAGGTGTACGCTTTCACAGGTAAGTAGGCTAAGAAAATCGCGATAGTTTTAACGGAGTTTTGGCTCATTTCTAAATAACACGGACATTCTCAGTCGTTTGGTCTGATCCTTTAATCCGGAGCGACTCGGTGTGTAACAGCAGAGGAAGATTGCATGACTATTAGAAGTTATTCTGAAAATAATATAAACGGCAAGGCCAATACAACCCCAAGCCGTGTCAGCTCCAGGGTCCATAAGGGAAAAGGAGAAAAGAGCGTTCACTTACACTGACAGCAGCTCGGGTCGGTCCGCTCGGGATGAACCAGTCGGAGTTTATAGACCGAGACTCCCGGTGGAGAGCGGGGCAGGACGGGGTGGGGTGTCCCGGCAGGCGTGCGAGGCGAGGCAGGACCGAGGGTTTCCCAGGCTTGCTGTGTGTGTGTGTGTGTGTGTGTGTGTGTGTGTGTGTGTGTGTGTGTGTGTGTGTGTGTGTGTGTGTGTGTGCTGACTCAGATGGGCTAACCTCCATAGAGCCCCGCCGCACCGGGAGCAGCGGGAGGAGGAGGGGGAGGTGATTAACGGGACCATTCACGAGTCTCGACAGTAAATCTCCAGAAGTAGCGGCACCGCCGCTGCGCGCACCTGGGAACTCATCCAAACTGAGCAGCCGAACCGGGCGGAGCAAAACGGATTATTAATCACCCTCCGATTAAGGCCCGGACGGCCGCGGATAGCGTGCGCGGGGATCCAGAGAGGCTGGCAGCGGCTCGGCTCACAGGTCCGGCTGCTGGAGTGACGGGGAACCCGGCCGCCCGCGGTCCTCCTGCGCGTCCCCTTCCAGGCAGAGCCAGACTGAGCGCCTGTCTGCCCGAAAAGCGCGGAAAAGGCGCAGGGAGCGAAGTGAGGCTGAAGGAAGTACACACACACACACACACACACACACACACACACACACACACATACCAGTTGCGACATCATCCGCGGCATTTCCCAACCTGCCCCTGACTCACTGCTCAAACTTTATCAGCAGTCCTACCCTGTACAACAGCAGATCACACACACACACACACACACACACACACACACACACACACACACACACACACACACACACACACACACACATACCAGTTGCGACATCATCCGCGGCATTTCCCAACCTGCCCCTGACTCACTGCTCAAACTTTATCAGCAGTCCTACCCTGTACAACAGCAGATCACACACACACACACACACACACACACACACACACACACACACACACACACTCGATCTGGTGTGAAAACAGCCTGTCTTAGGCTCTAGGCTATTTCTCTAGAAATGTGGTTCTGTCTATATGCTTTATATCTATAGATGCAAGTCTCCATGAATATCTATGAGGCCCATTCTATAAGTTGTGTGTCTATACATTCAAGTCTAGATCGCATGTGTATATGCAACATTATTATTTTACACTACTACAACACCAATAACAATAATAATAATAACAGTAAATATACTTTATCAATACATTACCTTTCATACGGGGGTTCAGCTCAAAGTGCTTTACAATAAAGTGAAGAAAAACAAGAGAATAAAATAAAGCCAGGCAATTTAATACAAGTGCAAATCTTCCGTTATAAAACAAGGCAATCAAATGAAAAGGACTACAGATGGAAATTAGCTTTCTTGCTAAATCTGGTGCACTCATCTTTTTATTCCTTGAATAGCTAATGAAAGTGCACACTGTCCTTTATAAATTGAATAAAATAATAAAAAAAAAAAAAAAAAGCAGAGGCAGCAGAAAACAAAAGATATTTAAAAGGAGGTAAAACAAATTAAGATATAGACACAGTAAAATATGTAGAAACAAAGGAAGACAAAAATGTAAAACAAAGGAGAACAAAAAGCAGGAAAACATGTACAAGAACAGAATAGAAGAATAAAACAAAGGAAGCATGACAATTACATTTTTCTATTGTGATTTAAAAGCTGCAGCTCCTACAGCCTTTGGCAATGACTACTTGTATATGTATAGCCTATGTATGTATGTATATATGTGTATATGTATATGTATAATATGGACATGCTATTCTATCTGTTACATCTACACACAGAAAAATAATAGTTCTAAAATGGCAGTTCCATGTAGAACCATGAGCTACTGAAGAACCACCCATTTCATGGATGGATCCTTGTTTGGGACAAAAAACTGAGAACGGTTCTGCTCTGAACCGAGCGGCTCCACCAGGAGGAATCTGCAACGGTTCACTTAAAGCTCCACTGTGAGGAACTGTTTTTGGTTTTAGTTGGCACCTTTTTTAATCCTTTACAAAAAAAAAAAGAGAGAGAGAGTTAAATGAAATTATTAATGTCACTGTAATTTAACTTTAATTTACCTTCAGTGTGTCGGGCCAGGCTTTGCAGCGCTTGGTGTTTCAGCAAACGTTTGAGGGTCAAGGAGACAAAAACCTGAACACAGTTTTCAAACGGTGGGCCAGTGCCCTCAGGGTTACACTGTGAACCTTCATTTTGTATTGGGTGGTTGCACCAGCTGTACTCTCATCCTCTCCAAACTCAGCACGTAGCCTCTTCTTCTTCCTGGATCTTTGACAAGGCAGTGCAGCTTGAGCCTCATTTTGCAGTTTGACCTTTGCCCAACAAAGTTGTCCGCTCACCTCTGGACAGTTTCAGAATCCATGGCGTATTCCCTGAGGTTCTCCTGTGTGCCAGCGGCGGGACGATGAGCTGTCAGATTCATTCCAGCTGTTTGATGTTTAGACAGAGCAGACATCAGAGGTCAAGGCCTCCATGTTGGCTTTTGCCTTCACGTGCACAGATGGTTTCATGTTTTCATTTTCAGTGATGGCTGTGAGTGTCACTTCAAGCTCAATGCAATGCTAGTTCAACGGAGAGACTTTTGTCCAGGGAACCAAAAGATCCAACATCTTTCACCCACCACCATGTCTCTCCGATGAGCAGAGGTGGGAAGTAACGAAGTACAAATACTTCGTTACCGTACTTAAGTAGATTTTTCAGGTATCTGTACTTTACTTGAGTATTTAATTTTCTGCCGACTTTTTACTTTTACTCCCTACATTTGAACACAAATATCTGTACTTTCTACTCCTTACATTGTCAAAACAGGCTCGTTACTTCTCTCTCCCTCTCTCTCTCTCTTTGGTGGGGGCGGGCGGGCTCGTTACCACCAAGAAAAACATTACAACACCTGCACCGGCACCGTACGAGAACAAAAGGCAGAGAAACTTTCCAGGCTACAGCAGCGCACTGACATAGATTGTGAAACAAAGTGAAGAGTTGCCACTCCGCTGTATTTTCACTGGCTAAGAGCAACACACTGGCTTAGCTTGTCTATTCAGAGAAGAGGTATCACTTCGGCTTATTTTTCATTCTATGTTATCACATGCATACTACTGCTCATTCATTGGTAGTTGAATTGTTAGGTCTGTTTGATAAGTAATTTACATTTTTAAAACAAATAATAATTTAACATATTTTTAAATTATTGGAGTCAACAGCTACTCCTTCAAGATAATTTATTATGTTCTACAACTCTTAAACAGACACCAACACTACATACTGAGTGTTTGAGCAGCATATCTCCTCTGTGCTACAAAAGATCCGTGGTAAAAATTATTAACATTAACGCTGAAGCCCTTCCCCACAGTTTCCAAAAATCCTGGAGGAAACCCTGCACAGAGAGGGAAAGGGAGAGAGGGCGCGGGGCGTGAGAGCAGTTAAGAAAAAGAAAACCATATAGAGAAATCTGGAGCCATGGAGGAAGACAGTTGCCAGGGAAGATAACGTTAGCCGACAACAAAACAGAGTCGGAGAAGCAAGAAAAAATCTGTTAAAAGTCATATACGTTAAGTATATTAAGTATTGAGAGTACCAAAGCTGTTATCAAGGTACTCATTCAAGACCTCTGGGCAGTTCAGTCTTGATTATTGTGTGAAACTGGGCTTGCAGCAAAACTAGAATGTTGCGTGATTTTCATTCTCTCTGTACCAGCACTTTGCAGGTTGTTAATAAAAGAGGAAATGTTCCTGTTTTGTGTGCCCTGAACTTTTTTTTCGTCAAAAAGTTATTAAAAAGGTATATGTATCATTAATGGTAAAAAAAAAAAAAAATCATTTTTACTTTTTACTTTTGTACTTAAGTACATTTCAGAGCCTGTACTTTCTTACTTTTACTTGAGTAAAGAAGTTGAATTGGTACTTCTACTTTTACCAGAGTCTTTTCTCACACAAGTATCTTTACTTCTACTTAAGTACAGAATGTCAGTACTTTTGCCACCTCTGCCGATGAGCGACTGGCACCTGTGATGAGTATCGTGGGTAATTTCTTCCCAAACACCCATTCTCTGATAGGAATACAGCAATGTCATTTAACACAGAGAAAAGGGACACCTTGTCAATGACCACACCTGTGGTATCGGCAAGCTCCAGATTTAAAACGTGTGCGCAGAACCAGACGTGCACATGCCCCGGGACATGGGCTGACAAGAGAACCAAAAACCCTCGGTACTCCCCTTGCATGTTTGCTGCCTGCACATTCAGTGATGTCAGCTGCATTTAGCTGAGTACTTGCTTAGGCAGATCTGCAAAATCCTGACCAGAGGATGTCTGGCAGTTTACTACTGCAAGCAGCCTCTGGTTAAGTTCATGCGTCTCATACCTGGTTATTATGGAGCACTGGTCTTTGCACCAGATATCTTGGACAGGGTCTGTCTGAATGGAAAACATTTCAGCTTGCTTGACTTCATTAGCAATGTTTTCTATGATGAAACGTCCAATAATCTCCATTCCTGAGCTGAGCTGTTGTTTTGGAGCGGAGAGTGACGTGCAACCCTCCACCTTTGACTGTGCCTGACTCGTGCAGCTTCTTCCTGTTTTCAGTGCATGAATTAATTTACATGCTTTTGCAAACATGTATAAAATGTGCTGAGTAAAAGAACAAGCTCCTAAAAGGTGGCCTGTGGTCTACTGCAGCATCGTCCAGACTATAAGCAGCTTCTGATTTCCCTCCTACTCAATAACTAATCTGACTGTCATTCAACAGGCACTCGATGTCCCCTCTGCTGGCAGATATGTGTCTGTGCATTTATGTTGTGACTTTTCTCATGTTGTTTAGTTCTCTGCTGGATGTCATTCATTCCAACTGTGAAAGGATTCTCTTGTGTGGTAAAAGCGAGACATACTGAATAAAACACAGTGTGTGTTTTTTCTCTGTATGTAAGCCATGAACATTTGGTGTCATTTTTGCACTGAAACACTTTCTTTACACATGTATTTTTTATGTTCTAACAACTAATTAACCCTAATCCCCTCTGTCCTCCTCCTCTTCATTTGGCGGTGGATAGTTGCTGCCGCTGGCCATGCTAACAGCATCTGTGATTTTGAATAAATGTGCAGGATCAGCCTCCACCTTTTCGTTTTTTTGAGGTTAGCTTTATTTTTGATTTGAACTTACAACTTTTAGATTCCACTCTTTCTCTCTCTCTTGATTTGATTATTTCCTGATTGACCTCTGGCATTACATGGATAGATGAGTCCACATGAGGAGGTGGGGGGAGGATGAGGGCAGCGCTTCCTTCACCTTCCTTCATCAACTGGGACCGTGTAACCCCCGATCAGATGGGCTGTTTCAGCATCAAGTGGACCAAATTTTCTCCCCGCAGTTTTTGCCCCATTTTTTTTCAGTGCATTGGTGTTTGTCAGAGTTGCCAGACTGCCAGTCCGAGCCTGCAAGACGTCACTGAAATGATGGGATGACGATGATAATGATGGGATTAGAAAAAGATCAACTCACCTAAAATTTCATTTAAAAGCCGAGTCTCTTTTCCTGCTCTTTTTTTGTCCAAAAAGAATTAAAGGTATTCTGCTGGTTGGATTCAGTGACTGGAGCAAATAAAAGCCCCGGCTGTTCATTGATGTTTTAAAGTTTTTACTGATTCAGTCTTTGAGCAGCCACAACAGAAGGAGCTGTTGTTCTACTGAAAACTGTTTTTACAGACATACAGCTCTCTGTCACATTCATAATTTTGACTGTTTGCATGAGATGCGACTAAGACAGAGCAGAGCAAACGCCTTTCATCGCATCTGTTTTGGCTCATATTTCAGCAGCATGGACAGAGAGTGGAGGGCTAATTATCATTAGTCTTTTGTTTAAATTTCACAGGAAACCGGGTGCCCTGGTAGCTCACCGGATAGGAGCGTGTACCATGTGCTAAAGCTGAGTCCTGATCGCAGTGTCCTGGGTTTGAATCCGACCTCAGGCCCCGGGGAAGACCCAGGACTGGCCTGGGTACACCTTGGGACCCCCAGGAAGAGTGGATGTGGCCATGGAAAGGATCATGTGGGCTGACCTCCTCAACCTGCTGCCACCATGAGCCGGTCCCGAATAAGCAGTAGGAAAAAATAATATGGCATTGACATAACATGCCAATCTCTAGTAGGTAACCAATGGGCTGTTCAAAACAAAAAGCAAATATGGCACAAAATAATCAAATTCATTGTAGCTGCAAAGCATCAAGGCCCAGCCACACAGGCTGTGTTCAGTCTTTAATAACATGTTTGAATTCATTCGTTACTGGAAACAAAACACCTACAGTCACAGACACCTTTCGTTCTCCAGGATGTTGGCTCTTATCTAAAGCAGCTGGGAAAATTCCTCAATAGCACACGGTGGAAAGTCATGGAGGACCGAGCAAGTTCACTCACTGACACTGATGTTCACTAACAGGAAAAATGTGGACCAATCAGGGGTGTAATTTCTTCTCATAGAAAAATAAGCCTGAATGTGAGCAGATTGTGAGTCTAAACCTGATTCCAATGAGTGGCAGCTGCCATACTTTACCACACCTGACTGACACCTGTGACCTTAGACCAGACCAACATGGATGTCAAGTAAATGTTGACATTAATAAGAATCACACAGTTATGTTAATTTAATCTCATGGTGAACTCTTATCAATGTGTTTTTTCTGCAGTGCTGCCTTTCTGTCAGCAGAGGGCGCTGCTGCTGTTCAGTTCAATAGAGAATTCCATTCCATGAAAGGGCGCAGCTGAACTGTTGAAGAATCCCCTTCAGGTCATGGCTTGTAGTTCTAACATCTGGCCAGCAGGGGGCTGTCTCCATTTAGCTGGACTTCCTGACACTGGCGTCTGCGACGCTGTAGCGTCTTCAAAATAAAAGCACACCCCTCGTACTCTGTAGCCTCTTCAAAATAAAAGCATCTAAGCCCTGATTCCTACGCAGTGCCGTTTGATGTTCAGCTTCGTTTTACACAAATCAGTTTGTTCCCCATTTAACTTCAGTGGTGAACTCGCTGTGTTTCCTGCCACTTCTGCGTTCTGCATGGAGGCTGTGATCCTGCCTCGCAGCTGCGGGATCAGCCTGACGTGCCTTCCTGCATGAAAACGGCTTTTCTACTTTCACTTTCAACTTCAACCGGATTAAGGACGTTTCTGTCTTTTCAGCCGCTTGGAAAAAAAAACTCTGTTCAGTCAAAACCAAACGGAACGTCGACGAGCGGTAAGGACGATTATTTTTTCGGTTTTGTTTTGTTTATTGCTCTTTTCAGCTGCTTTTTGCACACACACACACACACACACACACACACACACACACACACACACACAGTCAGCAGTGTGGCAGCAGAAGCAGCAGCGTCTTCTCTCTCTGGGTTTCCTCTCCAGGTGAAGCTGAAAGTCTCTTTGATTTGATGTGGATGTGACTCAGCAGGTAAAGAGCCGACCAGGGATCATTAGAGATGTTAGATGAACAGGCTCCTACATTGTGTTTCAGAGCTGGAGGACTGGAGAGCACATTGGGACCAGCACATGTGGAAAGGCTTTCAAAACGGGGTTAACGTGTTTCAGCATCTAAATATTCATCATGTCATGATATTTAATGTTGACTGAGTTAGACAACCAGTCTGACAGCTTGGAGAAAGTTGACTTCATTTATTTTGCTGCTGATCCACCAAGAGAGCAAAACACCAGTTATTTCATGCTATATTAGATTTCACTCTGTTATCACCTACTATTTCAATACAAATGTTTTGAAAACTTTGAGTTTGAAAGCAAAAATACTTTTAAAAAATGACACACAAACTCTGAAAAATTAGCAAAAGAATTATCAGAAAATCAGTAAAACAGAAAGTGATGAGACATCCTGTCATGGAAAGCTTGTTGTCATCAATCAGCCGCTGTGTTTGTGTCAAGGTGTCGGCTTGGCTATGGATGTGTGTGAGGAGAGAGAGGAGGGGCTCCCTGCCTCTGAAAGCACTCTGTCTGGGGAATATGACAGCCAGACCAAAGCTAAGAGGTGAGATGAGGATCTCTGACTGTCCATGACTGTTCTCCATCTCAGAGCTCAGCAGGCAAATCAGCACAGCAGCATTATTCACAGGAAAAGCTCTGTGTGTGTTCACACTCCATTTTACACACAACGTTGTTTCTGAAGAGAAGTCACTCATTATTATCTTAGTATGTTAGTGTGACTAAGAAAGTAAAGCAGATCCCTTCACTGTGTTCATAATGTTTCTATCAGGATCCAGCAGGAGAGACCAGACTCCCCTGAGCCTGAACCTGGACCTGGACCTGAGCCCAGCTGTGTGTCCATGAGGAGTGACCGGTCAATGCCTCTACCTATTGACTTCAAAGACGGCTGCCTCTCTGTGGATGATGGGTAATTATTTCAAACTGGTGATGAATCAGATGGTTTTTCTGTCATCAGATTCATGAGATCCAGAATTGGTTTGACCCTTCAGACTCTGTTGACTGAGTTTCCTCTTTCAAAACTTCACATCCAATAATCAGTCAGTGTGTGTGTGTGTGTGTGTGTGTGTGTTTGTTTGTGTCCTCCACAGAGTCCAGCAGCAGAGCTCAGAGGTTCCCAGTGCTCAGTCTGCCCAGCAGCATCAAACAGACCTGGCCTCCATATTTATGGTGTGTAAATGTGTAACCGGCTGGATACGACTCTGCGTTGTAGGAAGGGTCTGAGACAATTACACCTTTGGAGGCAGTCTCCGTGTATTTCGCACCTGACAAAAGGCATATAAAAAATATTTCCCTCCAGTCAGCTCCCCCAAAACACTGCGCCCCTCTCCCATGGAGATCAATAACAAAAGGGGCGGTAAGGGCGCGAAAAACACCATATATAGGGGCAGTGCCACACAATATAAGAACGTTGGGGGTACAGACACAAATTTATGTTCCGGTCCCTATGAACTGACTCGGAGGCCCAACCTGTCAGGTACTAAATGAATAAAAATAAAATAAATGTAAAAAAACAGTTCACAGATTTTGGGTAATTATAACAGTAATAATTATAACAAACAATAACTACTGTACATAATGTTATATATTTGCCTGCTGCACGACTGACCCTGTTACACTCACCCCCCTAGAATTACACAACATTCTGGGTTACAAAACAATTCACATAAACACACTGGCCTTCAAGAAAACAACCAAACGACATGAACCAGCCATATGAGCTTCCTATCTAAAGGATAAGAGAATGAGAGTTTTGCTCGGCGCCTAGCAAGAACTCACAGTACTCCACAGACAAGGTGAGGTGCCCAATACACCACACGCACACAGGTCAACAATGTGGGTGAGTGAAAAAAAAAAAATTATAAAAAAAGAGGCTCTATACAGCAGTATATAACCCTAACAACATAAAGAGCGGCTTAGCAGAACACGCCACTCTGGTTCACACATTTCACACATGAAGAACAGCACGGGGGCTTGACTGCACCCCTAGGGCCCTATCTTGCGCCAGACTCCCTAAACCCGCTATTTGCGGATTTAGGATTTAGGAAGAGGCGTTCCCCGTAAAAGTTGCTATCTTGTGCACCACCCGCTATCCGCAAAACACCTGCGCTACCCGCTATATTATGTATAGGCGTGTTTTGGGCGTTACGCCAGTTACACCAATCAGTGTGCCAGATGCCATTACCTTTAAGGGCAGGCTGCGCTATCCTAAATCCTAAATCCTAAACCCGCGATGGAGAGAGGGAGGTAGATTTTCTCAGGGCTTCTACTGAGGCTAAAGCAAGTTGGCCATATACATATTATATATTATATTATAGGCGAGTTAATTCGGGAGGTGGAGCCACATGTGTCCAAGTGGACGCGTCACAAGGTTGTACTGACTGAGTAAAATCCCCGGGAGGCAGAGGTGGAACTATGTGTAAACTAATTTATTGACAAGGTAGATTGGGCAAATAAAATATTAAAAATAAAAATATAGCACAGCTGCTGGCTTATGATAAAACAATAAAACGTGCTGGCGTAAGTGTCCAATTAAAACAGTCTTTCCTCTAAACAGTCTATATGAGTAATATACTCAGTCCATTCCGGCGGCGTCCCGGTATCAGTCCGACCGTGTGCGTGGTGAGGCTCCGTCGGGGCGCGCACTGACAACACTAACTAACACTAACAGCCCAAACTTTAGGGATAGCGGATAGCGGGTGGTCCGGACCACCCGCTATCCGCTATCCCTAAAGTGTGTGCGCAAGATAGCAATTTAGGGATAGCGCATGAAACACGCCCACGGACACACCTCCAGGCGCAAATGATGCAGTCGGCATAAGGGATAGCGGGTAGCGGGTGGCGCAAGATACCGTTTAGGGATAACGGAAGTTCCTAAATCCGCAATTTGCGGGTAGCGGGTAGTGGCAGCGGATAGCGGGTGGCACAAGATAGGGCCCCTAGAATGGACTCAAGTTGGGTCATGGACTCAATCAAGCGGCACACTGGCTTAATGACTCTGCCAAACCTTGAGGTAAGTCGGCCATCTGCAGCAGATGCTTGAGGTGGATTGGCCGGAGGTGGCTGTGGTAGGAGAGCTGGGGAAGCGGTGGGGGGGGGGGGGGGGGGGGGGCAGAACAGTGGCAGGGCCACCAGCAGCAGGGGAGGCTGCTACAGAGGGAGGTGGTGGACAGTCTGAAGTAGGGGGCTCATCCATGGAGGACTGCTCACGGACCCATGAGGCAGTGCGGCCATCATCCCAGTCATCAACACTCGGAAGAGAACCAGCAAGAGAGAGCACAGCTGTTGCAGCTGCCGTGTCCAAACCAGACACATCTGTCACATGCCAATCAGATTCAGGGGGGGCATTGGTCATGCTAGGGGCAGGCAAGGACATGAGAGCATCATCATCATCCAAGGCCTCCTCCAGCAGAAGGAAGTTGACCTGAAGCAGCAGGTTTCAGTGAACAACACGTTCATTTCCCTCTGGATCCCTGATCCGGTAGATATGCAGGGCAGGTTTTGAGGCCACCACAGTATATACAACAGGCAGCCACTTGTCAGAAAGCTTACGTTTCCCCTTGATGCCCTTGTTTGCCAGTAGCACTCGGTCACCGAGAGACAGAGGCTGACCTTTGACCCGTTTGTTGTACTGGTCACACTGATGTCTTTGCTCAGCTGTGCAGTTCTTCTGAGCCAGTGCCAAGGCACAGTGCAGGTCTTCCAAAAGGGATTTCACATAGCTATCATAGTCACACACAGTCACATCATGGAGCACATTCCTGAAGAGAAGGTCAACCGGCAGCCTAGGGGCTCTCCCGAACATCAAGTAGAAGGGTGCAAACCCGGTGGTCTCATGAACAGTGCAATTGTATACAAAGGTCATGGTCTGGATCATTTGCGGCCACTTCTGCTTGGAGCGAAGGGGTAGAGATCTCAACATGTTGCCCAAGGCGCGGTTAAACCTCTCCGTGCCGCCATTCCCCATAGGATGGTAAGGCGAGGTGTGGGACTTGTCAACTCCTGACAACTTCAGGAGCTCAGCAATCAGCTCACTCTCGAAGTTTGCTCCCTGGTCGGAATGGAGGCGCTGAGGGAAGCCATAGATGCAGAAAAAGTTGTCCCACAGCTTCTTGGCTACCCTCTTGGCTGTTTGGTCCTGACAGGGAAAAGCGTGTGCCAACTTCGTGAAGTGATCAGTGATTACAAGAACATCCACGGACTTGTTGTGGTTGTCTTCAGCCGACCAAAAGTCAATGCACACGAGCTCAAGAGGGGCAGAGGTCTTAATGCTCTCCAGTGGGGCACTTGCGGACGGCTCAGGATTCTTGCTGAGTACACATCTGTGGCAGTGCTTCACATGGTTGCGGACATCCTTCTCCATGTCGTACCAGAAGAAACGCTGGCGGGCCAGAGAAAGTGTGCGGGGCTGACCTTGATGACCAGCGTGGTCATGAACACCTGACAATGCATCCGCCTTCAGGGACTCAGGCACAACAAACTGGAACCTCTTCTGTTTGGTTAAGGGGTCCCTTGTGACCCTATAGAGGATGCCATTCAGAAGTGTTAGTTTATCCCACTGCTTCAGGACTCTCAAAGTTGGCTGACTCTCATTGCAGTGTTCACGTCTGGAAGGTCTGGAAGGTTCCAAGGTGGTGAGGTGATCAGCTAGGGAGGCCGCACGCTGCCTGGGAGCAGAGTCCCACTCGTCCAAGGAGGAAAGAAGAGAGGAGACATCATCTTGAGACATAGAGCCTTCAATAGCAGCAGAGTGAGAGGGACCCCCAAGTGACTGTGGCTGGCAGGTGAGGCGGAATGCATCCTGCACATGTCCATCACTGACATCACAAACCTGGTCCAGCAGCTCAGAGTAAGGTTCGCACAACAGTCGCTGCCTCAAAGTCTTCACGAAGGGGTCTCTGCTGAGAGCATCTGCCACCACATTCAACCTGCCAGGAATGTGTTTGATCTCAAAGGAATACGGAGCCAGCTTAGAGACCCAGCGCTGCTCACAGGCATCAAGTTTCGGTTTGGTCAGGATGTATGTGAGAGGATTGTTGTCTGACCAGACAGTGAACCTGTGACCCTTGAGCCAGTGGCTAAACTTATCGCAAACCGCCCACTTCAGAGCCAAGAACTCCAGTCTGTGGGCAGGATAGTTGGCTTGACTGCGACTGAGAGTTTTGCTCGCAAAGGCGATAGGTCTTGCTTTCACCTCACCAGCAGGCACCTGGGACAGAACGGCACCCAGACCATCAAGGGAAGCATCGGTGGAGAGAATGAAAGGCCTATCAAAGTCAGGGTGTACCAACACTACACTGTCGAGTGCGCTTTTCAGATCCTCAAATGCTTTCTCACAGGCTGGAGTCCAATCCTGAGGAGTTAGTTCACGGAAGGTGCCAGCTCTTCTCCGACCAAAAGAGCCTTTAGCCCTCCTTTTCTGCCCTGCGGTCAAGGTGTAGAGTGGCTTTGCGATGGAGGAACAGCCAGGAATGAAATACTGATAATACAGCACCATCCCAAGGAAAGATTTGACCTTCCGCTGAGATGGAGTGCAGCGGTCATCGTTCATGAGGTCCTCCTTCCTGAAAGCTGAGATGACCTTCACCTTCTCCTGGTCAACTGAGACACCACTACTGTCCACCACATGGCCAAGAAACCTCACAGACCTGCGCAGGAAGTGGCACTTCTTCTGTGCCAGCTTCAGGTTGTTGGCTCTAAGACGTGAGAAGACAGTCTCCAGCCATGTCAGGGCTTCTTCCTCGGATGGAGCGAAGACGAGCAGGTCATCCAGATAACAGAGGAGGCTGGAGAAGTTCAAGTCACCGAACACACTGATCATCATCCGCATAAACGATGCGGGGCTGTTGCATAAGCCCTGGGGAAGTCTGTTGTACTCGTACAGGCCTAAGGGTGTCGTAAAGGCCGTGTACCGCCTGTCAGACTCATGGAGGGGGATGTTATAGAACCCCGATGTGAGATCCATGGTGCTGAAAAAGGCATTTCCACCAAGAGCAGCAAGACAGTCGGACTGGTGAGGCAGCAGGTGGGCGTCTTTGACGGTCTTAGCATTAAGCCAGCGAAAGTCAGTGCAGATCCTCAATTCTCCTGACTTCTTCCAGACCAGAACCAGCGGTGAAGCATATTCACTGACTGACTTACTGATGATGCCTTTCAACTCCATCTCAGACAGCACCTCTCTCAGTTTATTATAGTGTGCCGGAGGGACACGGCGATAGGGCAGCCTGAAGGGGCGATCATCAGTGAGGTGAATCCGGTGGACAAACTCCTTCGCTTCCCCGCAGTCCAGCTTGTCTTTGGAGAAGACATCCTGGTAAGTAAGCACAAGTTCGGCTAGCCGCTGGTCGCAGCCTTCAAGGTTGATGTCTGCCAATCCACAATCCTTAAGTCGCTGAAAGGGGGTAGAGGTGGCTTCTGAGTTGGGTTTAGGGTCAGTAGGCTGACCGGTGTGTTGCCTACTCACACCCTGGGAAAGGGGAAGATCCTCCACCGCCACACAAGGAAACACATCTGCCACTTTAGCATTGCGGCGCAATGTCAGAGGTCTCATGGTTGGGTTAAGGATTTTCATTGGGACCCAACGATCTCCCCTCATGGGCGCAACAACCCGTCCAACAATGATGTCTCTAGGGGCTGAACGGGAGGAGGTGGGCTCCACCATGATAGTGCTCCCAGGTGACACAGGGGCACTACTGGGTAGCTTTCCCCACACCAGATACTCCCTCTGTGGTGCAAGAGTGATAGCCTGCCGCAGCTTGACTGTGCCAACTTTGTCAGGCAGTTCAGGACCAGACCAACGGGTGATGCAGCTGAGCAACTGTAGAAACTGCTCACAATCAGGGTCTGAGGTGTTGGAGCATATGAGCTCCCAGTATTTTTCATCAGACTTCATCCTCTGTATTATGGGCCTAATGACATTGCTTCCAATGATAAGCTCGTCTCTCTGCCCCGGGACAAGGAAAGTTGGCATGATGAATTTGGATCCATAAATCTCAATCTCCAGGTCATAGATACACCACAGCCAATAAGGACCACATTCTCAGGCACAGGCTGAGGACTAGGGAGAACACCAGTGGCTCTAAGCTTGGACTCCGCCTCCACACTGAGTGTGCACGACATGCTCCCTGAATCAAGCATCCCTCTCAAAGTAGACTGACCCCCGACAAACACTGGAGCATAAAACAGATCACTAACTCCTTCCACTCTATGTGAACCGACAACAATCACAGTCTTGTCATCAGAAAGATTACTACAGCAGTTCACATAGGTCGACTGCAAGTCATTTACTTCACTGAGGGTGTCACCAGCACCGCCCATGCTACCCCTCTCACTACACGGGCGGGCTAGTTTAAATCAGCATTGGAGGGAGAAGGGGATGGCATGGCTGGGGAATGAGAGGCCTGCGGGCACTGATTTCTAATGTGACCAGGACTGAAGCAGTTGAGGCACAACCTGTAAAGCCTACAGTGTGCATGGGTTGAGTGGTCTCTGGAGCCACAGACTTTGCACGCAAAGAGCTCAGAAGACTGCTGGGTACGGGGTCGACCAGTCTGACGGTGGGCTGGTTGGCGAGTACCTGGCTGATGGTTGTTTGACCTTTGACTGGTTGCAAGGGATGCGTTGCACAAGGACAGAACTTTGTCAAACATTGCCACAACATGTTGAACACCAGGGTCGGTAATAGGCGACTCAAGAGCAGCATGAGCCAGGCCAGAGACAGCAGAAGGATGTAGGGGTGACAAAGCAGGCTCACATGGGCTCGATACATTGTCTGACTGAGGCTGACTGCAGGTTATGGCAGAGGCTGATAGAGAGTTAGGAGGGGGCTTTGTCTGGTGTGCCACTGAAGCAGCCTGGGGCACACCAAAGTTGAGAGGGTGAAAAGAATCAGCCCCGGAACTCTGACTGTAGGCTGACAAACTCACTGTGTGTTGGGACTGGGCTGCTGTCTTTCTCATATTCCTCATGTGAGCATCCAGACGCTCCTGAACCTCAGCTGCAGTCCACTGTTCAGGTGCCTTCAGTTGGAATGACATGGCGAGCCTGGCATCAGGACAGTGATTAATGAACATCAAAACCACCTCAGCACTGGGGTCCTCCACGGACTTACCTCGCCTCCGAAGACACTCGTCAGCTGCATCGATGGATTTGTTAAGGCGAATCCAATAGCCCAGAGCACACTCACCAGCACGGGGAACAGTGCTGTAGAAATCTTTCATGGGTAAGTTAAAGTATGACAGCTCACTGAAGTTACCTTTCAATATGTCAAACACGGCTGTGGGCAGGTCAGCTTCACTCAGTTCAGGGTGGCTGCGGAGCGACACTTTCACCACATCCCTGGCTTTGCCTGTAAGTCTTGACATTATCAGGTCAAACATTTCAGCATGAGTGTCACATTTCACCCTATTCAGGTAACATCTCATCATGTCCTCCCATTCATGAACAGAGAAGGCATCAGCATGATCACCTCTGAAGTACGGTGGAGCTTTGGTGTCTGGCTGCACAACAACCTTCAACTGTGACAAACCAGCATCACTGGATGACTGCCTTGTAGTGTGAGACTGAGGCTGGACGGTACTGGGCTGGTGCATAGTGTTAAGGCTGGCTGAGATGTTTTCTCCAATCTGTTTAGCCAGATTTGTAATCATGTCTCCAAAATCATCAACAGATAAGACTTGTGTGGGCCTGGGGTCTGACTGGGTAATTGGTGTGGAACTAGCAGTGGGGGTCAAAGGTGGGTTAACTGACTGATCAGCTGTGTATTTGGGAACACTGGAGGACAACCAATCTCTACCAGCAATCCGCTGGCCCCTCCCCACCCCAAATGTGACATTATGCAAATGTTCATCCATATTATTAGCTATATCAATACAGCAACAGAAGTGCAATGTTGGCAGAAAAAAAAAAAAAATAAATAAAACAAAATCAACACTGTAACCGTAAGGCACAGTCACAATTATGCACAATTCAACAGTATGAGCCTAGCAAAGCAGAGTATAAGTAAAGCACATCAAATCCCCCACAATATAACTAAAATTCAATGTGCATGACCATTCATAAGTGATGACAAATACAAACAAAACAAAATGATGTAAACCAAAAAGGCTCAGTTCACCAAATACTCCACCAATACAAATCATAAGCCCACAAACCAGTATACAGTTATACTACTCCCTCAGGTCGTTTTTTTTTTTGTTTGTTTGTTTGTTTGTTTGTTTTTCTCTTTTTTTTTTTTTTTGAGTCCTTAGTTACACAGTTCCTGTTTCATCAAAGTGTCCAAGCAGTGTACCGGCAGGTCACACCAGTAATACAAGCACAAACCAGCATGAAACAAAATTACAGGAGGGGAAAAAAAAAAAAAAAAAAAAAAAAAAAAAAAAATATATATATATATATATATATATATATATATATATATATATATATATATTCACACACTCCAAAACTGTGTGCGAGCGTCTCTTTACCGAGTTTATAATCGGTCAGCACACCTCGCGCGCACTCGGGAGCAAGCGCAGTTTCCCGAAACCGCGGAGCAGCAGCGATGAGCAGGGAGCAGCAGCAGACAGGAGCCAGGTGTCAGCAGCCGTACCCCGGGGACCAGACGGGCGCTGATCGGGGATGCAACGGGTCGTCACGGCACCAAGTGTAACCGGCTGGATACGACTCTGCGTTGTAGGAAGGGTCTGAGACGATTACACCTTTGGAGGCAGTCTCCGTTTATTTCGCACCTGACAAAAGGCATATAAAAAATATTTCCCTCCAGTCAGCTCCCCCAAAACACTCCTCTCCCATGGAGCTCAATAACAAAAGGTGCGGTAAGGGCGCGAAAAACACCATATATAGGGGCAGTGCCACACAGTATAAGAACGTTGGGGTACAGACACAAATTTATGTTCCGGTCCCTATGAACTGACTCGGAGGCCCAACCTGTCAGGTACTAAATGAATAAAAACAAAATAAATGTAAAAAAACAGTACACAGATTTTGGGTAATTATAACAGTAATAATTATAACAAACAATAACTACTGTACATAATGTTATATATTTGCCTGCTGCACGATTGACCCTGTTACAAATGTACAACAACATACCAACTGAACAACAACCATTCTGCTCAGAATCGTCTCCGTGCTGCTCTCTGTACATCTTTCAGCCTCTTTGACCTGGATTTGATTTTGTGTTTTGTGTCCAGATTTTAATTTGGAAGTGTAATTCTGTTATTTTTCTGCTCCAGCTGCTGGAGGAGAACATCAACACCTTTGTGAAGAAGGAGCTGAAAAACCTGCAGAGGTCTCTGAGTCCAGATTACCCAGAATGTTCAGAGAGGCAGAGGGAGGACGAGGAGGTGCTGGACGGTGATGAGAAAGAGCAGAGGAGGAGAAGCAGAGAGTTTTTTCTGCAGATCACACTGCACTTCCTGAGGAGGATGAAGCAGGAGGAGCTGGCTGAGCTTCTGTGGAGCAGTAAGTAACCCCCCCCCAAAAAAAATCAATTTTAAATTTTAAACCAAAAAATCTGAGTTCGAGTCAAACTGAAAAAAATAAATTAAGAGCCGAGTCAAACAGCCAGTCAGATCAAAGCAGTTGTGATGCGTCAGGCTGTTGCTTGGTGACAGATTATTTCAGCCTCTGACGCTTTTTACCCACAAGAGTTTTTTCTCCCGGCCAGCAGGGGGCGGCTTGTCCTCCTCCTTCCTGCTGGTGAAAAGCAGCTTCCTGTTTTCCCGTCTCATCCTGCTGGCTTCCACGGGAAAGTGGTGGCGCTCCGGCTGAGAACTTTATTCTCTCCAAATCCTGATCAGGACGTGCAGCTCTTCATTTGTTTCTGCAGTCTGTTGTTTGGCGGCGGCTGCTTTGTGTTGTTGTCCTCTGATAGCTGTTTACAGAGGTGTTGTCATGGCTACGTCTTGACCAATCAAGAAAGGCAGCCCTTTTAGCTCCTCCTAAAAGTTCCTTTAGCTGGGCCCAAATCAAGTTCCAGGAAATTTAACCTGGAACAATGTTGTTCTTCAGGTCTCGGCACACCTCGCTAAGTTCTTACAGTCAAAAAGGACCAATAGATACATTTACCAGGAAATATTCACATTTCTAATTTAATACAATATGGATTTGTTGATGTTTTGTTGTTTGTTCATTCAGAAACTGCAGCTGCAGCGTGCCAACGTGAACTCAAATCTAACCTGAAGAAGAAGTGTGAGTGTGTGTTTGAGGGGATTGCTAAAGCAGGAAACCCAACACTTCTGAATCAGATCTACACAGAGCTGTACATCACAGAGGGAGGGAGTGGAGAGCTCAATGAGGAACATGAGATCAGATGGATTGAAACAGCATCCAGCAAACCAGCCAGACCAGAAACACCAATCACATGTGAGGACATCTTTAAACCTTCACCTGGAAGAGGTGGACCAATCAGGACAGTGATGACAAAGGGAGTGGCTGGCATTGGGAAAACAGTCTTAACACAGAAGTTCACTCTGGACTGGGCTGAACACAAAGCCAACCAGCATGTCCACTTCACATTTCCATTCACTTTCAGAGAGCTGAATCTGCTGAGAGGGAAAAAGTTCAGCTTGGTGGAACTTCTTCATCACTTCTTCACTGAGACCAAAGAAGCAGGAATCAGCAGGTTTGAGCAGTTCCAGGTTGTGTTGATCTTTGACGGTCTGGATGAGTGTCGACTTCCTCTGGACTTCAACAACAACCAGATCCTGACTGATGTTACAGAGTCCACCTCAGTGGATGTTCTGCTGACAAACCTCATCAAGGGGAAGCTGCTTCCCTCTGCTCGCCTCTGGATAACCACACGACCCGCAGCGGCCAATCAGATCCCTGCTGAGTGTGTTGGCATGGTGACGGAGGTGAGAGGCTTCACTGACCCACAGAAAGAGGAATACTTCAGGAAGCGATTCAGAGATGAGAAGCAGGCCAGCAGAATCATCTCCCACATCAAGATGTCACGAAGCCTCCACATCATGTGCCACATCCCAGTCTTCTGCTGGATCACTGCTACAGTTCTGGAGGACGTGTTGAAAACCAGTGAGGGAGGAAACCTGCCCAAGACCCTGACTGAGATGTACATCCACTTCCTGGTGGTTCAGTTTAAAGTGCAGAACGTCAAATATCATGGGAGAGATGGGACAGATCCAGTCTGGACTCCAGAGACCAGGGAGATGATCCTGTCTCTGGGAAAACTGGCTTTTGAGCAGCTGGAGAAAGGCAACCTGATCTTCTATGAAGCAGACCTGGCAGAGTGTGGCATTGATATCAGAGCAGCCTCAGTGTACTCAGGAATGTTCACACAGATCTTTAAAGAGGAGCGTGGGCTGTACCAGGACAAGGTTTTCTGCTTCGTCCATCTGAGCCTTCAGGAGTTTCTGGCTGCTGTTCATGTCTTTGTGACATTCATCAACTCTGGAGTCAATCTGCTGTCAGAAGAACAATCAACCTCCCAACTAAAACTCCTCCAGAGTGCTGTGGACAAGGCCTTACAGAGTCCAAATGGACACCTGGACTTGTTCCTGCGCTTCCTCCTGGGTCTTTCACTGCCGACCAATCAGACTCTCCTACAAGGCCTGATGACACAGACAGGAAGTAGCTCAAAGACCAATCAGGAAACAGTCAAGTTCATCAAGGAGAAGATCAAGGAGAATGAATCTCCAGAGAGAAGCATCAACCTGTTCCACTGTCTGAATGAGCTGAATGACCATTCTCTAGTGGAGCAGATCCAACTGTACCTGAGATCAGGACTTCTCTCCACAGAGGAACTGTCCCCTGCTCAGTGGTCAGCTCTGGGCTTCATCTTACTGTCATCAGAACAAGATCTGGAGGTGTTTGACCTGAAGAAATACTCTGCTTCAGAGGAGGTTCTTCTGAGGCTGCTGCCAGTGGTCAAAGCCTCCAAGAAATCTGTGTAGGTTCAGAGATAACTGGATATATTGAACACATAACATGAGGTTTTCTACACAAGAGAAACACATTTAAATTTATTGTTTTCATTTCTCCTCAGGCTGAGTGGCTGTAATCTGTCAGAGAGAAGCTGTGCAGCTCTGGCCTCAGTTCTCAGCTCCCAGTCCTCTAGTCTGAGGGAGCTGGACCTGAGTAACAACGATCTGCAGGATTCAGGAGTGAAGCGTCTCTCTGCTGGACTGGAGAGTCCACACTGCATACTGGAGGCTCTCAGGTCAGGATTCCTCAACCTGCTCAACACATGACCAGTTCAGTCCTGATTTACATGCAGTCTCCCCTGTAGCCAGCTGTGAGGACACTGAGGTCTGGAGTGGGGCCCGACCGGTATGGATTTTTTGGGGCCGATGCCGATTCTGATATTAGGGAATAAAAAAAATCTGATAACCCATAGATCGGCTTATTAAATCTTTACGTTTTTCAATTTTAAAAAAAGATGAAATACCAGCTTTGAATGGCTTAAATATAGTTCCAAACACTTGTTACAAAGATATTAATTGAAGGGAGAACATTTTACTATTGTCAGATACTTTTATTATCAAAAATTGTGTTGAACAAGCAGCATATGAACAATTTGAACATAAAACAAATCAAAAATATGATGTGCAAAAAGGCAGTATCATCATGTCATCATGTGTAGCTTTAAGGTGCTGCCATAGGTTGGTTGTGTTTTTTGCTATTTGCTTGCTTGATCCCTGGCTCACAGAAGCTGCACAAATATTACAGACTGCTTCACCAGTGACATCCTTGGTGAAGTAGTCCCACACCTTACTGTGTCCAACTTCTTTTGCCATCTGTAAAAAAAAACAAAGTAAGACATAATATGCATTAGTTAAAAAATAATGTCACAAATCTGTCTAGTTACATGGGCCATTTTGAAACTCAAACATTAAGCATTTGTCTTACTTGTGTTCACATGAATATGGCGCGTACACTCCTGGCCACTTCATTAGACTAAACCTATTACTTTTAAAATGTTGTTGACTGTAAGAAAGCTGATAATTCTTCTTTATGGTTATTATTGAGGTAGTAGTGGGTGTTGGTGTGAGGAGCATCATATTGAGGTGTCTGATATTTTGTCAACCCCACTTACATGCATCAGAGGGTCAAAATACTCTGAACACCTCTCAATATACTGCTCTCCACACCAACAGCAACACCCACTATCATCTCAGTAAACATAAAGAAGTCTCTCTGACAGTGTCACCATGTACAAAGTGAGACATTTATTACAGTACAATTCATGGTAGGCCTGTTATTGCTGTGCATTACATTGCACAGAGTCTAATGAAGTGGTCAGTGAGTGTATTTAATGAATTATTATCTGTAGTTAATAGGTAGGTGGATAAACAGCATCATAAAAGTCTCTGGTAAAACATGATTTGAAATGCGCCTCTCTGATGTCCTCTAAACATGCTTTCACATTTTCTTTCCTCCATGAAGTTAAAACTTCGTCCAGAAACGCTTTTTCCTCCTCAACGCCACAAGTTAAAAAACACAGTCTGTGCTCTGCTGTAAATAAATGCAGCCCACAGGGTTTCTGCATGGCGACGACACGTTATCCTAATGTGCTCCGGTCTGATCTAGTCTGCTAGCAAAGTGCTTAGCAAGGTAATATTGAAGCTAGGTCATCCTGACTTTAGCTTGCTAACATATCAGTCAAGCATGACAGACACAGCGAGGCTCGCCATGGGGAATGGGAAACTTACTGAGTTATTGTTTATTTCACAAACTAGTTATGAACTTACCATTGAGGCAAACCGCTGGGCTCAGTAAATGCGCTGTGGGCTCTTCAGTCTTCTCTCTACTTCTCTCTGCTGTGGGGGGACTGTGGAGCGGGATGTGAAAGGAGTCGGAGCGCCCTCTACTGGATACGTAACGTAAGGACATTATTTCTAAGAAAACACCATATTCCCTGCATTTAACCAGTGAAAAATAAGTGTTAACATCGGCGTCAATCAGCCAACTTTTGGCCGATTACCGATTATTCTCTAATGGCTATAACCGATTTATCGGTCGGGCCCTAGTCTGGATAGGGTGGCCATACGTCCGGATTTAGGCCGGACAGTCTGGAATTTAAATGCCTTGTCCAGCGTCCGGCGCAGTCTCAAGCCGGACGCTTGTTTGTCCTCCTTTTTGGATTTGCACTTGAACGCAAAGCTGCATATCGTCCAATGGTGTAAGACAGGCCCGGACTGTACATCGTGGGAACTGGGAGATTTTTCTTTTTCGTCATAGACTTTTAAATTACAATCCAAAAAGTGCATTCATTGGATGCGCGTTAGTTTTTCTCCTCCTGCGCTGCTGTGTGCTCATGCCGGTGTGTGTGTGTGTGTGTGTGTGTGTGTGTGTGTGACTGAGGAGCACACACCCACCGGCGCTGTCTGAAGCGTAGCGCGGCGAGAACAAAGTTAAAACAGCAGCGCACTGACATAGATTGTGTAACAAAGCGAAGAGTTGCCACTCTGCTCTATTTTCACTGGCTAACAGCAGCACACTGGCTTAGCTTGTCTATTCAGAGAAGAGGTATCACTTCGGCTTTTTTTCCAATCTAAGTTCTCACATGCATACTACTGCTCATTCATTGGTAGCTGAATTGTTAGGTCTGTTTGATAAGTAATTTACATTTTTAAAATAAGAATAATAATTTAACGTATTGTTACATAAAAAATCCAACATGATGCAGGTCAAAGACTAAAACAAGACTATTGACTAAAAGTAGACTAAAATCCTTTGTAATTTAGTCGACTAAAACCAGACTAAAATATTTGGATTTTCTTTGACTAAAACCAGACTAAAATATTTGGATTTTCTTTGACTAAAACCAGACTAAAATATTTGGATTTTCTTTGACTAAAACCAGACTAAAATATTTGGATTTTCTTCGACTAAAACTAGACTAAAATGCCAAAACTTTTCGTCGACTAAAATGTGACTAAACAAAAAAGAATACAAGTTCACTAAATATGACTAAAACTAGTCATTTGACACAAGACTAAGACTAAAACTAAATTGAATTTAACACTGGTATCCCCCAGACTTCACTTGCAGACTCACAGACTTTGAGGGCGTGTTCCTGGGAAGTCTGCGAGTGCTGAGGGCTTTCCAAATCCAGAGTCCAGAAGGGACCTCAAGTGGACTTTCTGCAGACCTGCAGAGAGTCTGCTTGGGTTGCAGACTTCTCTGACTTACCCACAATTCATTGCAATATGGACATGACATTATAGATTTTCCAGTTTCCAACTAAAAACCAAAACTAACTTATGAGAGTGTAAAACAGCTACTGTATTAAAATGTTACTTGAATCATGTAGGCCAGCAATAATATTCAACCACGTCATGATGCAGAAATATGTAGAGGTATAGGCTTTAGAGGAATCAAACCAAAATGCATTTTATTACTGCAGCCTGTCCACTCTCCCTCTCTCTGCTCTCCTTTGGGTTTGGAGATTAGACACTGACACAGACTATGAGGTCATGGGATTCATGACGCGTGCGTACCGACCAATTTTGTTCTCACCACCTTGTGTATGTTTGTGAATCAGAATCATTCTAAACTGACAGGCGCGTGCTCGCAATTTGTGATTAGCATACTACCACGCCCCCATTTCTCCATATATGGAAACCGTTTGCCTAGAGTTGATTCATGAATGAAGGAAGTGGTTACATGAGGAGAGAAGTAGAAATTTCACAGTTTGTTAGAAGCGATGGTGCCAAGAGGCAAAAAAAAAACAAAAAAAAAAAACAAAAGAACTTTACAACCACAGAAATCGAAACAATTGTGTGCGAGGTGGAAGCCAGAAAAGGAATACTTTTCCAGAGTATTTCCTCGGGGGTGACCATGGTAAAAAAAAAAAATTTAAAAAATGATGTTTGGATAGCAATAACCAAGGCTGTTAACGTAGTATCCCTAGAGAAGTGCACTGTGGCCCAGGTGAAAAAAAAGTGGTCCGACATAAAAGTTGATGTCAAAAAACGCATTATGGACCAGAGGAAAAAGGAGACTGGTGGAGGACAAGGTCCACCTTATCTAACGGCACACAGTAGTTTTTGACATAGACGGTAGGAGTAGTAACCGGGAAGGGCGCAAGGCAGTAATTTCGCCTCGGGCGGCAACATAGGCAGAACCGCCACTGACGCCACAGGATGAGAGACGAGCAGCAATAATTGGACAAACATCCATTCATGGAGCATGTCCACAAAATGAAGGTGAAAGTGATGACATCCAAGGAGAACCCAAAGTAACTGTACTGTTATATTTGCAATTATGTGTGTTCCTAATGAACAGGCACAAGTCAATCTGAAAAACATTTGATTCAAATGAAAAAGGCAAATCCATTTGCAACAATTTAACAACTTAATAACTGTCACAATGATGAGGGTGAAAGTGTGTCAATTTCATGGTTATTTAGTACATCTGGCCAATATATTAGTATATTAATTATTTTTTAAAAAAGTTAATTAAATCTCTTTTTAATGAATGTGGTTTTATATACTCTGCATGTACTTAAAAGGTGTGTATTTGCATTTCTAAGTCAGTTTGGCCTTCCTCATGTGTGCGTACGCATGGACTGAGGCAGCTCTAAATTTGTTCGCAGAGTAAGAACAAATTCGGGTAAGAAAATATTGATGAGTCCCAGATTTGTGCGTCAAACGATCGTACGCACAGTTTAAGCACAGATTTGTGCGTACGCACTGTTTGTGAATGAGGCCCATTGTTCTTATGTTTGCTTCTTCATGAAAACGTTAACCTCATAGGTGTGCATGTAGTTCCAACAGATTGTTCTGTCTCTCTCTCTTGTCACTGTGAAACTGGAGATACTGGAGAATTTGACTGAACCATTTTTGAAATATAACAAGTCACCCTCAGTTGTCAACCTGCTGAATGAAACATGCAGCAAGCTGCTCTTCATCTAGAGACAATGTCAACCTCCCAGAGAGCAATTCTACATCTTACATGTACTAGACTGCTGAATATTTTAAAATTTTCTATAAATTTTGATCAGTATCAAAGAAATGGCTCCAGCCATGCATACAGCTTCATGTCACTGAACAGATTCCTAAGCTGTGTAGGTTTCTGTGAAAACACAAAGCAGATGATGTGGTGGACTGATTGTGTTTGTGATGGTGTGCAGGCTGTCAGGCTGTCTGCTCACACAGGAAGGCTGTGCTTCTCTGGCCTCAGCTCTGAGCTCCAACCCCTCCCATCTGAGAGAGCTGGACCTGAGCTACAATCATCCAGGAGACTCAGGAGTGAAGCTGCTCTCTGCTGGACTGGAGGATCCAACCTGGAGACTGGAGGCTCTCAGGTATGGAGAGACACACACAATGTCTTACAGAGGCCTGAGGAATATTGTTTCATGTTGAATGGTGGATATGAGTGACGTGGTCTGCTAAATCCTTCATAGGGAAGGTTATTTACTTCTACTAAAAAGTAATTGAGTTAGTAACTGAGTTACATCATTGTCAAAGTAATTAATTACCAGGAAAAGTAACTATTACGTTCCTTTTTAAAAAAAAAAAAAATTATTCAAATATGTCAAATTAGTTGGCTGCACTGCAAAATTTTCCGCTGTGAATTCACAATAAATTATTGGATAAGTTTTGCATGACTTTCACAGTAAGGATTACAGCAATATACTGTGAAATGTACTCACAGCAATTTACTGTAATTTCACATCTGTGATATTACAATGCATTGTTGTAAAAGCACAACTGTGTACTGTAACTTCACAGCTTCAATGACAAAGCAATTACTGTGATATTACAGTACATTACTGGGGAAGTACAACCTTTTGCTGAACATCATTACAACAAGGCCCTGTACTTTTACAGTGTGGACTGTGAAAGTAATGCACAAGTTGACAGTAATTTACTGTGAATTTACTATGTAAACTGTGGAAATCATGCAAAAATTGGCCAGTAATTTACTGTGAAAGTAATGCAGATGAAGTTTCCATTTACTGTGAATTTACAATCATTGTACAATTAACACACCAACACACAACTCTGAGGTAAAGTCAATGTTAGCCCAATGGCATATTTATTCACAAATAAAGGGTTATTCAACATAAATGCCAAGAAATTCAAGAATTCAAGAAATTCAACTTCCTAGTCCTCGTCAAACTTTCCAAAGCATCTTAAAATGCAGAGAAACTGTGCAGAAACTTGTCATTCAACTACCCAGCTGTGTCCCAATAACAGTAAGAGGATGGGAGTGAGGCCTACATGGCAAAGTAAGAGAGGAAGGGAGAGAGCGATGAAGGGATGTGGTGAAGGGGTCAGGCGCTCCTCTCAGTCTCAAACCTTCTATAATCCACACGCAACAGCGTCGTACAAAAATCTTGTAGTGCAAAGTTGTCTTCAAAAAAAAAGTACAAAAAGAACAACTCAAAACTGAGCCTGACAACTGCTGCAGCTAGGGTGGCCATACGTCCGGATTTAGGCCGGACAGTCCGGAATTTAAATGCCTTGTCCTCCATTTGTCCTCCTTTTTGGAGTTGCACTTGAACGCAACGCTGGCCCGGACTGTACATCGATATCAGTCATATTTTTCGTCATAGACTTTTAAATTACAACCCAGAAAGTGCATTAATTGGATGCGCGTTAGTTTTTCTCCTCCTGCGCTGCTGTGTGCTCATGCCGGAGTGCGTGTGTGTGGCGCTGTCTGAAGTCTGAAGTCACTGGCTAACAGCAGCACACTGGCTTAGCTTGTCTATTCAGAGAAGAGGTATCACTTCGGCTTCTTTTTCAATCTATGTTATCACATGCATACTACTGCTCATTCATTGGTAGCTGAATTGTTAGGTCTGTTTGATAAGCAATTTACATTTTTAAAATAATAATTTAAAATATTGTTAAATTTAAAAAAAAAAAAGAAAAAAAAAAGCCAACATGATGCAGGTCAAAGACTAAAAAAGAATATTGACTAAAACTATTGACTAAAACTAGACTAAAATACCCCCCCTAGCCTATATCAGACCACATGGGCAAATGCTACAGCTAGCTAACGTTAGCTAGTTAGCTAACAGTGCTAATATCACTTAAAATCCCATGGGTGTTCTGCAAACAGACGTTCTGCAGCTCACCTTCTCCATTCAGCCCAGAAGAGAAGAGGGAAATGGCCTCTTCAGGTTCAGTGTGAGTTTGGTTATGTCATGTGACTTACCAGGGAATATCTGAATACAAACTTTCACTGTAATAATACTGTTGAATGCTGTGAAATCCTTGCATTTTTTTACTGTGTTGCTGTGATATTACAGACCTTGTTGTGATATAACAGGGGTGTTTTGATTTGCAGGATTTTACTGTAAAATAACAGTTAAATGCTGTAAAATCCAAGGATACTGTAGTAACCATTGGGATATTACAGGGAAACTTAATTACACCAAGTTACTGTAAAATAATACTGTTAATTATTGTGAAATGCTGGTAATTTATTACAGTGTGTCAGAGAGCCGGGGGGGGTTTGTTAAACATTTTCAATCAACCCGACCGCAACTCAGACCACAAGTCGGTTAAAATAATGGACCCGACCTGCTTCCCGACCTGCTTATTTTAAAAGGTATAGGCCAAAACTGACATCCTTGAGTCATGTGCATTTAAAACTAAGTAGGCTATTACAATTTTGATGCAGAGCAGTTTAACGTTAGGAACCTGCATTATTGCATTAGCCTATTTTATCCCGCTTCACCATGCATGCAAAAGTTTGTAATAATAAATTAATAATAGTAATGCAATAATAAAAAGGTAATAATAATAATAGTGTGTGTGTGTGTGAAGGGAGAGGAGAAGAGGGAAGGAAGAGCCGGGGGTGGGTGGAGGGGTGCGCCAAAGTCTGCAATGGTGAAAATATGGGTCCCTCAAGAAAAAGGTTGGGAACCACTGATCTAACGGCCTCTGATAAAGTAGTGATACCCTCTTGTCTGGGTGGGGAATTCCATTCATGTTGATAAATTACAAAAAAATGTAAAGTCCGATCGGTTTGAAAATTGACACGCCGCGTTTTCTGCACAAGACACACATTTTTCATATAGGATAATTAAATAATAATAATAATTATAATAAAAAAAGATCTGGGGCTTAAGCAGCTCTGATTGCTGACAGAGAGCTGCTCGGTTGAAGCCGCACCAGTGAGTTCAGTTACAGCCTAGTAACAGTGCATTTTATTGTCAGTAACGGTAACGGCGTTGTAACGGGGGAAACAGTAATTTTTTTTGATTACTCATTACTGATAAAAGTTACACCATTAGTAACGTGTTTATTTATAAAGCTGTTATTCCCATCACTGTTTCCTGCCCATGTTTCCCTCCTCAAAGAGAATCTGCTGCTCTGACTCTGAGTCTGTCTCAGTCGAAGGGCTAGATGACTACTGGGTCGCAGCCTGCGGTCCCTACGTAGGAGACGTCCTTCGTAGGTGCTGATATCAGGTTTACTGGAACTAAAAGTTTAGTGAATTGGGACGGTGTAGCCTGCGGAGGATTCCTACGTCATTATTATCGAGGCTTCCCGAAGCGCATTCGAGTGATGCAGCGTAAAATGCCTAAGCAGGTTTCAGAGGTGTGTCAGTGAACACCTGTGCATGAAACCAAACGATAAGCAGCTTCAACGCTCTCCAGATGGACAGCATTGATTCTATAGTTTTATGTATTTTATTTTATTTTGTCTTTGCGAAGATGCAGGAGCTCAATCACTTGTCCCGTCGCAACCGGGTTATGTATTTTCACACAAGGGAGCAGCGTTATCAGGTAAAATAGTAGCCTATAAACCGTTTATTATAACAGCACCCGCTGACATAGCCTGACTGGTTATTTGTTTACTTAGGCCGACTTATATTTCATCTCACGCCTCAGACCTACAGACTATCCCAATTAAAGTAACTGTACACATGGCTACATTGTAACGTACCTGATGCGCTGATGGTTGCTATGGAAACATCATGCAAAATGCCTGTCTAACTCATCTAACTAAACTTGCATTTACAGGCGTTGTTCAGATACAGTTAACAGCTAAACCCAATCTATGGTGGTAATTATAGGCATGGAAACTTATCCAAACGTCATGATATGAACATTAAGACGGTCGAAAACATGCTTCATAATTCCAGCAATGGTGGCTGATCCAGAAATTCAACTGGACTGAAAGGTACCCTGGGAAGTAGGCTGTAATGTCGGCCGTGAAGCATCGTGGAGGTGTGTCCTGCAAATGAGTCAAAAATAGGCTGGATCGGTCGGCTGCATTATCAGGACGCCGCGCTGTAAAATTGAATTGGGACAGCACTTGTCGTGACGCCGTGACGTAAACAGCCTACAAATACGACCTGGGCAGCGTACAGCCTTTGAACTGAGACAGAGCCTCTGTTTCTTCCTCCAGGGTGGACCATGGTGGAGAGCAGTGGCTGAAACCAGGACTGAGGAAGTGTAAGTGTGGATTGAATTTAATTTAATTTAATTTAACAGGGACAGTGCACATTAATGAACATTTCTGTAAATGCACCAGAATTTGCTAAAAGGCCATGTTGAGAATAGTGTGTTTCTGAATATCTGCTGGGACCTCTCTGCCCTGGACAGCAGCTCCGGGCAGAGAGCAGACTGGACACAGAGATTTCTTGTTTTGCCTTTTATACAGGGAACTTTGGCATTACAGATGAATGGAGCTTTACAAAGTTGTGAGTGGATAATCTTTGAGCAGAACAAGAATATATTCATTCATTCATTCATTCATCTTCTAAACTGCTTATCCTCACAAGGGTCTCAGGGGGTTGCTGGAGCCTGTCCCAGCGCACAGAGGGCGGAAGGCATAGAAACACCCTGGACAGGTCGCCAGTCCATCGCAGGGCACAAGAAAATATAAAGAATACAATTATTTCTACATGAATGAAATAACTGCATCAATCATGCTGAAATGTGCAGTGCAAATAGATGGCTAATAGAATGGTACATTAGAATAAACGGAGCAACGTAACACACGGCAACTCACTCTTCACCAACACACTCATTGGACAATACGCCAGAGACTGACGGTGCTATGACTCCTCCCACCGTCTCTTCAATGTGAACACATTAGGACCCCAACAGTGCTGCCTACAATAAGTGCCTGACTGAAAAGAGAAGGACCTGCGACGTCCTGAAAAGTGCCTGAACAAAATGTAATCCACGTATGCTCCTGCTAACAAAGGCTGAGAGGGGAGGAGCCACATCATGAACAACTCTGTCAGTCACACACACATCTGCATACCTGAGCAGGTTTTCCAGCTCAGGAACTTCTATTTCCTTCAAAGTGGGCGCTGGTGGAAGTGATGCGGCCTCTTATCAAGAGTCTCCAGTGTTTGTTTCTCCAATAACTGTAGTGGCTTCAGTGCTGTGGAATCAGCCTGTGAGCAGCTTGTTAAAGCACAGCTAATGTGAGAGAGGATCACTGACTGCAGCAACATCTTAGCAGCTTGACTTGACATGGAGTTCCTCATGAGCCTAAAATTCAACAAACTCAGTTTGACTCTGACAGACTTTTTTTCCCCGAGCCTTGAAGGAGAGATGGCAGTCGATCGTAACGCTGAGATCCTTCAATTCTGTTGCGACTTGTTCCCACTTCTGTTTGACTCCTGAACACAAAGCAGCAAACATTCAGCTGTTTAGATGCTGCAGCTGCAGTTTCTGCTGTTTGTTCTCAGCTGCTTTTACCTGCTGAACCAAACCAAATCACATTTGATGGGTCACAGGTGTAGCCTATCACCATAGGCGGCGCTAGGGCATCGGGAATGGGGAAGCTAAACAAAAAAAAAAATGTTACCCAGCAGCAGCAGACTGACGCTTATAATAATAAAGGCTCCATCTTGCTAACATGACCCAATGAACCCTATTTAACTGAGCATTACACTCAAAATTACAATAATATTTCATATAGGCTAGGCTGATATTGCTGATGTCGTCAAACTGAGATGGCGCAGCAGAATAATTCATTCATTCTTTACACAGATTAATACTCATTATACTGTAGTAGCCCATATTAATTCATTAATTATAAAACGGGTGCTTCCCATCCTTAAATGTGATTGGCTGAGCCGCGTTCCATGCCGTTGTAAAATCAGTGTAACCCTCTGGCAGACCGCAGCACAAAATATCCCTGCGCCAGTGTAAACGGACATAGCGTTGCCTAGCAACCAACTACTCTGCGCTCCACTTCCTCGTTAGGTCACATTTGTCTTTTGTAGACATTTGTCAACAAAATGTCAGACTTTGTGGTGAATTTTGATTTGCTGGGTGGCCTGAGCCTGGATGAGTGGTTGGAGGAGCTGCTTGGTGTCTGTTAAAAGACGCTGAATTCACCACCAGCAACAATGTTTTCACTGGTGTGGTAAAGAAACTCCGCCGAGAAGGACGTGACAAATCTTCCCACCACCAAGCCATAACCGAGGCAGACTGCCAGAAGATGAAGCACTTTCAGGCACCAAGCTCAGACACACCTTGGGGGCTTGTCTGTAAAGTCTGGTTTGACGTGCAGCTTCATGGGACGCAGGGCGAACGAGGGCAACCGCAAATTAAAGCCCGACTCCTTCAGCATTCGCCACAACGAAAATTACCTAAAATATGTCACCCTGTCTTTGAACGAATGCACAAAAAATCTCAAAGATGCTGCCGAAAAAACATAGAAAGCCTGAGGGGATTCATATATGAGCAGCCGGGTAACCCACTGTGTCCGGTGGCCTCCCTGGAGAAATAGCCTACCTCTCCCTGCTGCCTCCTGATCCTCCTGCCTTTTATCTCCACACAAAGTGGACACAGTGGGCTCTAGTTTCGCAGACCTGGCGAGGCGGGGACACAGTGCAGCTGCGCTTCGCCAACTGGGTGTGGACAGGTGGATTTTGCAAGTTTGGCACGCCGTGCTCAGTGGACTCCGCCATCCCTCCTGCCGGCGGAGGGGAGGAGAGAAGGCGTGGAGTGGGTTTGACACAGCCGATTCACATTTAACCAATCAAATGAGCCCCTGTCCTCGCCTTTAAAATGCACTGGGCGAAGGCGTAATGAACGTTTACACAGTTGACATGGAGGAAGAGAGCAGCAGCAGCAACACACACTCAGGACAATGAGGCCAGTCTTGACTGCTGGAATGTTGCTGGAGCTACCATCCATCCATCTGTCCATCCATCCATCCATCTGTCTGTCCATCTGTCTGTCCATCCATCTGTCCATCCATCCATGCATCTATCCTTACATTCGTCTTCCTCATTCCCATCTTTCCATTACCTACCTGCCTCACATCTCTCTTTTTCCAGCTCTGTCACCGTTTGTTAAAGTTATTGATTTTTACGAGCAAATATAAATTTAACTGTGAAGCCCCCATTTTTAATGAATGTTTTTACCTCAAAGGATAATCCTCACCATATTCAAATAAATAGCCTACATGTTTGTTTTGCAACTTTCAACTCCATCACTTACCCCAATGGCAAATTTCCTTTGGCTTGGATGTGGCCCAAATGAACAGCAAAGATGTGGCCCAGTTACAGAAGTGAATGACGGCCCATATCTGGCCCAGGTATATGAAAGCTGTGTTTGAACCATAACATAGCCAGACCTCTGCCACAGCTGGACCAACACCAAAAGATCATATGGCTTACAGCTGGGCCTCATACGGCACGCCTGTATGGCTGAGTTCTGGTAAAGCCTAATGGCTCTTATGTGGCCCACATGTGGCTCACAGACCAAAAGCCAGATTTTAGCCAGAAGCTAACCTAATTTACACCAAACCTTTTACCTGGCTCACTTTCGGAAGTGAATGATGGGCCACATCTGGCCCTAGGGTGTATTAGCTTTAACTGAACCATAACAAAACCAGACTTCTACCAGGAGTGAACTAAATATGGTCCTTATGTGGCCTTCATATGGTTGACAGAGTGACATTACTTGAAGTGAATGACAGGTCTGCTGGCACCAAATAACAATAATAATTTTAGTGCAATATGAGCAGTGATTAAGTCGCCCTGTATATGGATCACTTTAACCATCCATTATATGTATGAAAATGAAACACACAAGTTTTGCTTCAAAGTTTTATTTCACAAAATGTAGTGCAAACAAAAATGAACAGTACAAAAAATATGAACAGTATGTAACTATAAATGAACAGTTTAAATTGAGCTGAACTGTCAGCTCCAGCTCTTTTCTTTTCATTAGCAGTTTTTCTCTCTTTTCTCCCACCATCTCTGTCACCAGCCAGATGAAGCCATGTCTGAGACTGAGGAAGTCACTGGGTTTCTTCTAACAGCACCTTCACAATGCAGAACATTAGAAAGAGTAGTGTTATTGTAGCTTTTGATATAATGTAATGCACTGCAAATTTTCAAAAAGTTTTTATATTTCATAAACTGTATGTATGACTTCCAGTTGAATCAGTCAGTCACTTGTCAGATGCATAGAGAGGGAGGAGACAGGCCAAGGAGTGTCACCTCTCACGTGACACTGGTTGCATCACTACAGAAAAGTACTGTGATTGGTTCGTTGAGGCCAGGGGATTGTGGGATTTGTAGTTCTTGATAGACCACACTTAAGCTAGGTTACTCGCTAAACCAGTCTCCCGGTCCGCACACACACTTTTGAGGGCAAAGGCGAGTGAAATGTTTGCACTAAGAGAAGCACATAGAAACTGAAAGATGGCCACTCGACCATATATTCATGTTGGTGGACGGGCAGAGGCGCCGCGCATAGATCTCTGGCTTCATTACTCGCTAACGTTAGCAGCTAATCACCACTGACACGCCTCAGCTGCGTTAGCACCCAACGTTAGCAGCTAATATAATTTATATACGGTATATAAATTATATTAGCTGCTAACGCCCAGTGTGGTATTACCACAGTGGCGTTAGCAGCTAAGCAGCTAATATAATTTATAAACCACACGGGAGCTGCGTTAGCTGCTAATATAATTTATATACCACACGGGAGCTGCGTTAGCTGCTAATATAATTTATATACCGTGCTTCATATGGCTTCATATAGACACAGGTGCTGTGTTAGCAGCCAATGTTAGTAGCGCTTAAAGTTAGCGACCGCTTTTAGCAAAATCAGACATTAGAGATCATTAAAGTTGAATCAAACATTTTCATCCTAAAAGCAGCAGGCTTAGCGAGGATGCTGACGCAGCCGTAAGCCTGTGTCTAGTCACCGCCTTCACACGTCTTAAAGAAGAACAGACTTCTGTTTGGCTAATCATCTTATAGTTTTCTCCTCCAAAGACCAAAGGTTTTGTGGAACCAAAACTTAGTGAGAATAAAATCGCCATTTATTATCATTAGTTCAACAAAATTTAAAAGGTTTCAAATTCACTTACCAAGCCAGTTGAAAGATGAGAGGAGCCAGGGGAAAAATTAGGCAAATAAGGTCCTGGTCATGTGCTGCAAAAGCCTCCACTCTGCCACCTGGGCAGGTGTCAGAGTGTATGGCCAAACTGAAGGTTAGGATGTGGCCCACATGTGTTCTGCCATATCACATTTGCCAGTTACAAGTCAGGTGTGGCCCAAAAGTAAAATCTGTTATCTGGGCCAAGCGCTTCAATTACAGAACTGTCCCAGAGGAGAAATCCCCTCCATTTTTGAAGGTATGGCCAAACCAATGTGGTTATGATGTGGCCCTCATGTGTTTTGCCGAATCACATCTCAGCCAGAGGAACCAGCTAGATGCCACATGTGGCCCAAAAGTCAATGCTATCAGGGTACTGATGCAACAACACACTAGAGATTAAAACAAAGGTTGAAGTTTTTACATTCGCTGTTCTAAACGCCCAGAGTCTGGCAAGGAACTGATGCATTTTACATTTTCAATTTGTGTGGAGTCAGGGTTTCCCCTAAACAAAAAATTGGCACCGGACAACGTGACCGGCAGGTTTTCAATTTACTGGACAAATGTTTGAAATTCCGGTCAAATATTATCTGGATTTATTGAGCTTAAAATTATATGCAGGCTATATAAGAATATCAAGGCATGTCAATTTATAGCGTAATCTTTTTATTGAAAAGAGGCTGTATCAAATTAAATGAGTGCCGTCAACTGACTCACGTGCGTAACGTCTAAAATAAATCAATAAATATTGCACAAGCCTGTGCTCTTTTAACATGAACATTGCATACAATTGCAAACAATTGCAACTACAATTTGCAAACACAAAAAAAAGCTCATACCATTTTAATAACGCGGCGTGCTGCCAACTTGAAATCAAATAGATGCAATAAAAACTTAATTCAGCAGCTGAATTAAAATCCAAAGTCTCAAGTGTCTCTCCAGAACTTGCAATGTGCATCAGTCTTGTGACCTTGTTCTCCTCCAGGCGACTTCGCTGAGCTGTTTTGATCCGGTTCTGCAGAGAGAAACCTCTCTCTCTCTCTCTCTCTCTCTCTCTCTCTCTCTCTCTCTCTCTCTCTCTCTCTCTCTCTCTCTCTCTCTCCCTCTGGTACACTGGAGACAGGGATCACGCAGTCTATTTAAAAAAAAAAAAAAAATAATAATAATAATAATAATAATAATTTTAAAAATTACGTGGAAATTGACTGTTTTAATAAAATTCAAATTGTGAATATTTTCACCGGATAACGGAAACCCAGTGTGGAATATTTATATATATGGAAGAAGAACTGTGTAGTTAACAGGAGCAGCTCCAGACACCATGACTGGAAAAAAGACATCACCGTACTGGACACACTGTTTGACTGACAGGTGATCAGGTTGGGTTTCCATGACGCTGCCAAACGGTGCCAATCTCCTTTGACCTGACATCAGCTGTGACGGGACAGTCGATATGGAGATAAATTTATGTGCTGATTGAGATAGTAGCATTGAATAGTGGTTTTTGTGGGTATTTATTGTTAATGTGCCTGACAGTCTGTGAGGTTGTGGTGACGTGTGCGCACTGCCCGCCTGTCAGCCAAACTTCCACTGCGCCGGCTCCGCTCCGCCTTGCACTGAAAGTAGACGTGGTTTCAGATGGTGAGCTTTTGGCGCACCTCGGCGAAGCCTTTTGGCATGAAACTGTCACTGTGCCAAGCTGAATCTGTAGACACCTCCCCCCGCTGCGCTGCCACTCCCATCTTTGCTCACCTCGGTCTTTGAAACTTGCAAACCGTCCACCTCTCCGGTTTCGCCGGTCGAAACTAGCTCTGCGCGGGGTTCGCCTCACTGCACCACCCCGCGCTGCGCCGGGAAACTAGAGCCCAGTGTGACAGCGCCGATGTATGGTAAATTAACAGTATACTTTTATTATTATTGTTATTGTTACAACCGATGTTAGTCATAGGCCTACGTCTGAGCAAAAACGCACCTGTCGCCAAACGCACACCACCAAAAGAGGAGTCCAAACATAACTGAACACTATTTTAACAATTGCACTATTAATGGAAATATCCAATTCAACATTAACGAGCCCAAATAGCCTGATGTGACATGATGATGGCACTAGATGAAAAAGCAATCTTAGCGTCTGTGTTGCTTGGCAACCGTTCTGTCCACTCTATCTTGCTTGGTGGAAGAATGAATAGTTCTCAATTTTATTGTTGCATTATTACCAATAAATTATTGATTTTTTTATGTGTTTATTTTATGGGCTATATGTAGGGTAACCGTTTTATATTAGAACGCCCCTCAGCTAGGGCTGGGCGATATACCGAAAATTTACCGATACCAAAATTTATGACGATAACCGACGTCACTTTGCTCATGTCGGTCTGTTCGGTATTTTAAAAAAACAAAATAAAAGTCGTCTTTGTCTTTTTTGGCTGTGTAGGCAGGAATGTTCATGTCCCTTTAAGACGCTGTACTACGTGTCCAGCGTGTGTGGTCACGTGACTCCACCCCTCCAGTCTGCAACAAGAAGGGAACAGTGTTGCCAACTTGGCGACTTTCTCGCTAAATCTGGCGACTTTCCAACTCTCCATGGTGACTTTTTTTGTCAAAAGTGACTAGAGACAAATCTAGTGACTTTTCCTGGTGTTACTGGAGACTTTTCTGGTATTTTGGAGACTGAAAGCTCGTGTCGTTCCTCTGCAGTTCCTGTTCTCAGCGAGCAGCGGGTGCTGACGCGAGCCCCTCCCCCGCCCCAAAGTCCTCCCAGGCGGTCACAGCCTCCAGCTGCAGTCAGGAGAGGAGCAGAGAGGAGACCCACCACTCCGCCTGCAGGCAGCAGATGAATCACACATGCACAAAGCCGCGTTGATCGCGCCCTTATTCCTCTCCTACAGCGCCCATTACACTCCATTACAATCACATGCAAATCGCAAATTATGCAAATTAGGCGATGACGTCATTTGGCGACTTCTAGCAACTTTTAGGAGAGCCAATAGCTTCTTTCCTTACTGAGGAGCTGGCAACACTGGAAGGGAAAGAGACGCTGAG